>NC_083341.1:37896967-38196967 GCF_019175385.1 Lycium barbarum | reverse complement strand
ATTAATTGGAATCGAATCATGATTGTTGTTATATTGTGACATGAATGGGTTATAAATGACGTTGAAAGACCATGAAATAGACATTGTATGTGAATGGACGAAATCATGTGTTATAGCCATAGAATGTAGATAATGTGAATAACTAATGGTCATTGTTATGATATTGTGAATGTATTGTTGACGTTTGGGAGTTGAATTATGATGTGAAGGAAATGTTGTCCGATTTTCCCCTAGTTTTAGCCATGTGTGCTAATTATCGATTCTAATGATAGTATGACTTTAATGAAGGTAGAAACTGTTATATCCCGTATTTCGCACATTCAGATATTTTGAGATGATTGCGACAAGATAAAGAAGAGGCTATATCTTGATCTTGTTTGATATATAAGTTGGTTATGAAAAATTTGATGTGAAAATATTAAGAAAGGCTAGAGGTAAAAAGGTAAATTCGCAAGATGACTCATGGAAATATGGAGGAAGGCTAAGGGAAAACTTGGAATTAGGAAAATAGTTTTCTTGAATTACAAAAAATTGGTCTTGAAATAAATGGGCTTGGAAATAAAAAGGGCCCAAGTGTGGCCGGCCACCTTGGATGGGCCAAGGTCCACTTGGGGACTTAATACTAGTAATAAAAAGGGATGACTCATTACCATTTATCATCTCCAATTCAAGAACATTCAAGAAAAAACTTGAGACCAAATAAGAAGGGCCATTCGGCCAAGAAAAAACTTGTGTTGCTATTTATGCTTCTATATTGATATTGATCATGCTTTACATACTCAGTACATTATTCGTACTGACGTCCTTTTGTTTGTGGACGCTGCGTCATGTCCGCAGGTGCACAGGGAGACAGGCTTGATCCATAGCTGCTTTCTCAGAGACTTCACAGCAGAGCTCCATTTCATTTGGATCCATAACTTTTGGGGTACTTCTTCTTTTGTGTACATAATTGTGGGCATAGCGGGGTCCTGTCCCGCTCATGTGATATGTTATAATCTCCTTAGAGGCTCGTAGTCACGTGTGTATGATTAGACGTGTCCGGCCTTGTCGGCCTATATTTTGTATATCTTTTGATAGCCTCGTCGGCTTATATACATTTGATGTGTCATAGATGTCAATGATGATTTAAAGATGTTGTCGTCCAATGGGACTAGCGTGATTAAAAAAAAGAGATGTATGTTTAATCGTATGGCTCACCTAGATGTAAGTATATGTGTAAGCCAAGGGTGCCTGGGTGGGCTAGCACCGGGTGCTCGTTGCGGCCCTCTAGACGGGTCGTGACATTTTGATAGCCGAGAGGCATATGTATATGAAAGTAATTATGTTTTCAAAATGAAAGATGATTTTCTAATAATTGAGTATAAATTTGATAAAAGAGCATTAAATGAGTATGATGAGTAATAAAACAAGCGGCGCTCGGTGGTTAGCCTCGGGTACCCGTCGCGGCCCCTAACCGGGTGGTGACAAAAGTTGTATCAGAGCAGTTCAGTCCTAGGAAGTGTCTACGAGCCATGTCTTGTAGAGTCTTGTTTATGGTGTGTTGCGCGCCACGCTAATAAACAAGAGGCTATAGGGCCTTTAGGAAAAATGACCATTTTTCTTCTTACGAGATCGTGCGATAGAGCTGTGTATAAGATTTTATCCTCCCTAATAGTGTGTTGTGATTTAAGAAAGCCGCCAAAGGGAAACGCTACAGCCGCCCAGAAGGGCAAGACTACGACAAAAAGGCGGTTGGAAAGAGAACCTCCGATGAATATAGAAGAGGGCGAGTCACAAAATGAGGCTCCATCTAATACTTCCTCCACCCCGCCTAATGTGGAAGAACAAGGAGGAGCTTCAGCTCCAATTCATCCACCGGTTGCTTCGGGTCAACAAGTGACCGAGGCTATTCATTTATTGACACAATTGGTTGCCGCACAAGCACAGCGGCAAAATGTGGGTTCAAGTGATCGGGCAGCTAGTACCAGAGCCCGTGATTTTATGAGTCTAAATCCTCCGGAGTTTTTCGGGTCAAAGCCGGATGAAGACCCACAAGGTTTCATTTACGAGATGTTGAGGACGTTGAAGATTATTCATTCCTCCGAGACTGAATCCGTGGAGTTGGCATCTTATAGAATCTGAGATGTGGCGGTATTGTGCTATTTAATAATTGGATAGCATTGAGAGAAGAGAATGTGCCTCCTCCCGTGTGGCAAGAATTTGTAAATGCTTTTATTCGTCATTATTCTCCACCCGAGGTCCGCCGAGCTAGAGCAGATCGATTTCTAAATTTGAAGCAAGGAAACATGAGTGCCTGGGAGTATAGCCTACAATTTAATTCTTTGGCTAGATATGCTCTGACTATGGTGGCCGACATGGGAGATCAAGTACATAGATTTGTGAGTGGCTTGGGGCCACATTTGTTCAAGGATTGTTTGACGGCTTCGTTGCAAGACGGGATGGATATTTCCTGAATACAAGCCCATGCCCAGAATTTAGAAGGACAACGACATCCGCAAAGGGGTGATCGCGACATTGATAGAAGGCAAAGCAAGACGGCCAGATCTATGGGGACAGGTAGTGAGTATAGAGGGGGATCGAGACAGACTTATTCCTAACATTTCGGCCAGTCGGTGACCAGTGCACCTCCTCGATTTACGGGTAGGAGATTTGATCGCTCCTTTCGTTCAGCATAGGGTCAGAGTTCGAGGGCCCCGAATTCTCAGTTTGGGGGAGATTATAGCCAGAGGAGACCCCCAGTACCGCTTTGCAGTCAGTACGGTAGACTGCATTCCGGACGGTGTCGCCAGGGTTCGGATGCTTGCTATGCTTGTGGCCAGGTTGGGCACATGATGAGATATTTCCCGTTAATGATCGGTAGAGTTGGGATTCAGCCCATAGGATCAGCGGCCGGTTCTTCTTCAGTATGCCCGGTAGGGCAGACTTCTTAGATTCCAGCAGGCCGAGGTAGAGGCCGAGAGGGAGCATCTACTTCAGGTGCCACTCAACCCCGTGTGTATGCTTTAGCCGGACGACAGGATCTCGAGTCCTCCCCGGATGTGGTTACAGGTATATTTTCCATATTCTCCCACGATGTATATTTATTGATAGATTCGGGTTCTACTTTCTCTTATATTACCCCGTACGTTGCTGGTCGTATTGGGGTGAAACCTGAGCCAATCCAACCTTTTCAGGTATCTACTCCGGCTGGTGATCCCGTGATAGCGACACAAGTGTATAAAAATTGTGTACTTGTGATATGTGACCGCCAAACTAAAGCTGATTTAGTTGAGCTGGAAATGTTAGATTTCAATGTAATTATGGGTATGGATTGGTTGGCCTCGTGCTGTGCTAATGTTGATTGCCGATTGAAAGTAGTTCGATTTCAATTTCCGGGAGAGCCCGTACTTGAATGGAAGGGTAATGCAGCATCTCCGAAAGGTAGGTTTATTTCCTACCTTAAGGCAAGAAAGATGATAGCCAAGGGCTATATTTATCACTTAGTCCGAGTTCATGATACCGAAGAAAAGTCGACGACTTTCCAATCAGTTCCGGTAGTGAATGAATTTCCAAATGTATTCCCAGATGAACTTCCAGGTCTTCCTCCAGAAAGAGAGATTGAGTTCGCCATTGATGTGTTGCCGGACACCAAGCCTATTTCTATTCCTCCGTATCGAATGGCTCCGGCAGAATTGAAAGAGCTAAAGGCGCAGTTGAAAGATTTGCTTGAAAAGGGGTCTATTAGACCCAGTTCTTCACCGTGGGGAGCATTGGTCTTGTTTGTGAGAAAGAAAGACGGTTCCCTCCGAATATGCATCGATTATAGGCAGTTGAACAAAGTGACAATAAAGAACAAATATCCTCTCCCAAGGATTGATGATTTATTTGATCAGATAGAGGGTGCCAAGTGGTTTTCTAAAATAGACTTGAGGTCGGGTTATCATCAAGTGAGAGTTAGAGAAGCAGATATTCCTAAAATAGCTTTCAGAACGAGATATGGCCACTATGAGTTCCGAGTAATGTCGTTTGGGTTGACTAATGCTCCGATAGTGTTCATGAATTTGATGAATAATGTATTCAGGCCACTCTTGGATCTATTTGTGATAGTATTCATTGATGATATTCTGGTATATTCTCACACAGAATCAGAACACGCAGATCATTTGCGTATTGTCCTAGGAATTCTTCGAGCCCGAGAATTATATGCAAAATTTTCAAAGTGCGAGTTTTGGCTAAATTCTGTAACCTTTTTGGGCTATTGTATTTCAGATGGCGGTATTCGAGTAGACACTCAGAAAATTGAAGCGGTGAAGACTTGGCCAAGGCCTACAACGCCTACAGAAGTCCGTAGTTTTCTAGGTTTGGCAGGCTACTATAGAAGATTCGTAGGGGGATTTTCCTCTATTTCAGCCCCATTGACAAAGCTAACCCAGAAGTCAGTTAAATTTCAATGGAATGATGCTTGTGAACGCAGCTTGCAAGAGTTGAAAGACCGATTAACCTCAACTCCAGTCTTGACACTCCCAGAAGGGCCAGATGGTTATGTCGTGTATTGTGATGCTTCCGGTGTTGGGTTAGGATGCGTGTTAATGCAGCACGGTAGAGTTATTGCATATGCTTCGAGACATCTGCGGAAACATGAAAAGAACTATTCAACTCATGATCTCGAATTGGCTGCGGCTCTTCATGCACTGAAAATGTGGAGACATTACTTGTATGGAGTGCATGTTGATATTTATACAGATCACAAGAGTCTTCAGTACATTTTCGAGCAGAAAGAGTTAAATCTGCGGCAGAGGCGGTGGTTAGAATTGTTAAAAGATTATGATGTGAACATTTTGTACCATCCCGGAAAGGCAAATGTCGTAGCCGATGCGCTTAGCCGCCGATCAATGGGCAGATTATGCGAAGTCCCTCCGGAAAAGAAAGAGATGACTAATGAGCTTCACCAGCTAGCTAATCTTGGAGTACGTGTAAT
The DNA here is from genome assembly GCF_019175385.1 of Lycium barbarum. NCBI lineage: Eukaryota > Viridiplantae > Streptophyta > Magnoliopsida > Solanales > Solanaceae > Lycium > Lycium barbarum. The sequence continues at coordinate 38,192,010 of NC_083341.1, read as the reverse complement.
TGATTCGGGTAATGCTGGGATTAGTATTAACGATCCCACAGTTTCGTCCTTGGACATGGAAGTGAAAGAGCGGCAATATGAAGATCCTCAGTTGAGCCATTACAGAGACATCTTATGAAAAAGAGAAGTCTCCATTTGAAGTTTCCATGGATGGAATTCTTAGATACCGAAGCAGGCTATGTGTGTCGAATGTGGTAGAATTGCGCCGACGAATTCTAGAAGAAGCCCATTATTCTCGATATTCTATTCACCCAGGTGCAACCAAAATGTATCATGATCTCAAATTGATATATTGGTAGGATGGCATGAAAAGAGACATAGCAGAATTTGTAGCCCAATGTCTAAATTGCCAATAAATGAAGATCGAACATCAAAAGCCAGGAGGATTATTGCAAGCAATGGAAATTCCTACTTGGAAATGGGAAGCGATCAACATGGATTTTATTGTGGGGTTACCTCGTTCCCGAGGCAGGTATGATTCTATATGGGTGATCGTGGATAGATTGACGAAAGCAGCTCATTTTCTTTCAGTCAGAACCACATACTCAGCAGAAGATTATGCCAGGTTGTATCTCAAGGAAATTGTGCGACTCCATGGTATTCCACTATCCATTATCACAGATAGAGGAGCACAGTTTACAGCCAAGTTCTGGAAGTCTTTTTAAGAAGGTATAGGTACCCAAGTTAAGCTTAGCACAACATTCCATCCGTAAACTGATGGGCAAGCCGAGCGTACTATTCAGACCTTGGAAGATATGCTACGAGCATGTGTGCTAGATTTTGGTGGTAGCTGGGATGATCATTTGCCTCTAATCTAATTTGCATACAACAATAGTTATCATTCCAGTATCCAAATGGCTCCGTATGAGGCATTATATGGAAGGAAGTGCAGATCTCCAATTGGATGGTTTGAAATAGGAGAAGTACAGCTAATGGGCCCTGAATTGGTTCAGCAAGCGGTAGAAAAAGTCAAGGTGATCCGAGATCAATTGTTGACAGCCCAAAGTCGCCAAAAGTCTTATGCGGACAATCACCGACGAGACTAGAAATTTCAGGTTGATGATTGGGTATTTTTGAAGGTGTCGCCAATGAAAGGGGTGATGATATTTTGCAAGAAAGGGAAGCTAAGTCCTCGATACATTGGGCCTTACAAAATCATCCGCAAGGTGGGACATGTAGCCTATGAATTGGACTTGCCTTCAGAGCTTGAATCAGTTCACCCAGTATTTCATGTCTCAATGCTCCGTAAGTGTATTGGAGATCCTATGAGGATTGTTCCGATTGATGACGTCCAAGTGACAGAAAAGCTAGCATATGAAGAAGTGCCTATTGCCATCCTAGACAGGCAAGTGCGAAGACTTCGAAATAAGGAAGTAGCTTCAGTCAAAGTCTTGTGGCAAAACAACAACCGGGAAGAAATGACTTGGGAAGCGGAAGAGAAGATGAAATACACCTATCCGCACTTATTTCAATCCGCAGAAGAGATTTGAGATGAAACAATAACACTATGAGGTATGTACGCCACTATTTATGCTTTTGGTCGTGTGTGGCCATAGATATATTACTATTATGTTATGGCCTGGTGAGGCAGTGATATTATGGGTTGTTGTGACAAGTGGTTGTCACGACCGGACTAGGGGCCGCGACGGGTACCCGGGGCTACCCACCGAGCACCGCTCGTTTTGTTACTCATCATACTCATTATATACCCTTTTATCAAATTTATACTCGATTCATAAGAAAATCATCTTTCATTATAGAACATACTTACTTTTATATAAATAAGCCTCTCGGCCATCAAAATAATATATATATATATATATATATATATATATATATATACATAATAACAATTTCGTAAGACCATATGACCCACACTGCATATCTACGAGCCTCAACTAGAGGGCTAGACATAAGGACGGGATAAGACCCCGTCATTCCCAAAAATACATATACATGAATATACACAAAATAATAATCACAAGCACCTCTGGAACAATGGAGTGCTCTCTAATCAGCTATTGGCTCCTACGAGTTCGGATCAAGCTCACTTCCCTGTCTACCTGTGGGCATGAACACAGCGTCCAAAGAAAACGGATGTCAGTACGAACATTGTACTGAGTATGAGAGGCATAAACAATAATGAAACATCAATGAAATGAGGAGGCATCAAATGGGGAGCAATCTGTAACTGACTGTGAATCATAAAAGAATAAATCATACTATCTTACTCATACTCGTCATCATATCATATATGCATAAATGTATAAGTATAAGCTGCCCGTCCATGTAGGTACGGTGTAATAATAAGTAACCTGCGTCCAGGCCTCTCGCGTCCGGGGTATAAGCTGCCCACTATAGTGGTGTGTATAACTGCCCGACCATATAGGTACGGCGTAACATCATCACCATATGCTCATCATAATGTGCTCATCATAGTATGCTCATCATAATACATTCATGAAGACTCAAGGACAACCATACTCTATCGGGGTGACGTAAGGTCGTGATAACCCGATTTCGTTATGGAGCATTCACAAGAATTCTGCCTCACCTTGAAGGAAGGAGTATATAAGGTGAGTATGTACAATGCATAACATCATCGACTTTATGGTACTCTTCCTCACCTTGAAGGGACAATACATGAGGTGAGTGTATACAATACATGACATACTTAACTTAATGGTATTCTGCCTCACCTCGAAGGGAATAATTTATGAGGTGAGTGTATACAACATACGACATCATTAGCGTTATAGGAACATCATAACATGAACTCTAGAGTCTTTAGACTCAAGCTTATCATTATCACCATTGGACTCATAACATATCCCTTATCTCATATAGCTATTCATGATCATAGACTCTTAACCTTCCGGAATATATATGTAGAGGATTCGTGGAGAGAAAGGAGAATCATACCATCGAATTCATGCCATAGAAAGAAAGGAATAGCCTCACATACCTTTTCATCTAGCTACTCTATCGCTTGAACGTTCCTCCCCAATATGTACGCTTCTACCTTCAAGAGAATTCGCATTAACGTTAGTTAATCGACTATAAGAACGTGTTTCTATTTCTGGGGAAAATTGGGCAGCATTTCCTTTGTTTATACTACTTTTCCCATATTCTATATCAACTCCCAAACGTTCATATCAACATTCACAATATCGCAGACAACAACCATTATTTATCTACATTTACCACAATTCACCATTTCCCTTCAATTTCTCCACAATTATGGTTATAGCTCACTGTCGCGTTTTATCTTATATAATACTTATTCCATGGTCTAAATGTCATTTATAACATATTCACAATCACAACATACCAACATTCATGATTCATCCCAACCACTATTCAACAATTACACTATTCACTCATTTATGACCCATTTTCTATGTCTTTCTACAATTCAAGTGTCTTAGCCTTCCATTACCTTAAACAACATGGTATGGTCATGAAACTTACCTTAGATGATGGATGAACAAGCCTTGAATGGAAATACTCTTCTAGCACCAAAACCCTATTTCACTTCTCTTGGGATTTCTTGGCTTGGATGACTTTCACTAGTTTTCATACACTTGTTTTCTTGGATTGAAGTAGTTGATCTTGGTTTTCCTTTGATTTTCTTGTGAATGAATGTTAGAGAGTGTTCTAGAGTTTTCGGAACTTGTGGAGTGAAAAATGAAATGAAATTGAAATGAGAGAGGTCTCTTATATTAAATCAAAAGCTGTCCCAACCAACTTATACGGACCAACATACGGTCCGTATATTTTTCACTGACCGTATGTTTGGTCCAGTGGAGTATGCCATTCTGGGCTGAATCTATGGTTGGACATACGGTCCGTGGATTTTATACGGCTAGTATGTCTGGCCGTATAATGTCCAGCTGTCCGGGACTTGTTCTCGTCGACTAGTTTGATCTCCGATCCTTATGGAACCTTCTTGTCACTTGTTTAGCACCTCAATACCAATCTAAGAGACGTTTTTACCCTTCTCTAAGACATCATTATTCTTCCATAATTCTTTCTCGACACATAACATATCCTTTACTTTCTTTACCAAACTTCTTCCTTTTGGTCAAATGTCTTTGAATCTCGATTAAGATCATCAAATGCTACTTCCTACTTCTCCAAATCACCGTATACCTTGTGTTCCTCGCCAGCCTAGTCACTATACATTAACGGGGAATTTTCCAAGGTGTAACATTCTTCCCCCCTTTTGGAACATTCGTCCTCGAATGTTAAACACTCGGGAATTCTGCGAAAATTTCGCCAGAGTTTCCCCTGTAATATGGCACTACCAACCTGTCACAACAACCCATAATATCATTGTCTCACAGGGCTACAACATAATAGCAACATATCTATGGCCACACACGACCAAAAGCATAAAAAGTAAGCGTACATACCTCATAGTGTTATTGTTTCATCTCGAGTCTCTTCTGAGGATTGAAATAAGTGTGGATAGGTTGATTTCATCTTATCTTCCGCTTCCCAAGTCATTTCTTCCCAGTTGTTGTTTTGCCACAAGACTTTGACTGAAGCTACTTCCTTATTTCGAAGTCTTCGCACTTGCCTGTCTAGGATGGCAATAGGCACTTCTTCATATGGTAGCTTTTCTGTTAGTTGGACATCATCAATCGGAACAATCGTCATGGGATCTCCAACACACTTGCGGAGCATCAAAACATGAAAGACTGGATGGACTGATTCAAGCTCCGAAGGCAAGTCCAATTCATAGGCTACATGACCCACCTTGTGGATAATTTTATAGGGTCTAATGTATCGGGGACTTAACTTCCCTTTCTTGCCAAATCTCATCACCCCTTTCATTAGCGACACTTTCAAAAATACCTAATCATTAACCTGAAATTCCAAGTCTCGCCGGCGGTTGTCCACATAAGATTTTTAGCGACTTTGGGCTGTCAACAATCATTCTCGGATCACCTTGACTTTTTTCAGTGCTTGCTGAATCAATTCAGGGCCTATTAGCTGTATTTCTCATATCTCGAACCACCCAATCGGGGACCTGCATCTTCTTCCATATAAAGCTTCATACGGAGCCATTTGAATACTAGAATGGTAGCTATTGTTGTATACAAACTCAATAAAGGGTAAGTGATCATCCCAACTGCCACCGAAATCCAGCACATATGCTCGGAGCATATCTTCCAAGGTCTGGATAGTACGTTCGGCTTGCCCATCAGTTTGCGGATGAAATGCCGTGCTCAGCCTTACTTGTGTACCCAAACCTTCTTCGAAGGACTTCCAGAACTTGGCTGTAAACTGTGGCCCTCTATCTGTGATAATGGATAGTGGAATACCATGGACTCGCACAATTTCCTTGAGATACAACCTCGCATAATCTTCTGCTGAGTAGGTAGTTCTAACCGGAAGAAAATGAGCTGCTTTTGTGAGTCTGTCCACGATCACCCATTTAGATTCATACTTTCCTCGGGAACGAGGTAACCCCATAATAAAATCCATGTTGATTACTTCCCATTTCCAAGTAGGGGATTTCTATCGCTTGCAATAATCCTCCTGGCTTTTGATGTTCGGTCTTTACTCGTTGGCAATTTGGACATTGGGCTACAAATTCCGCTATGTCTCTCTTCATGCCATCCCACCAATATATCATCTTGAGATCATGATGCATTTTGGTTGCACCTGGCTGAATAGAATACCGAGAACAATGGGCTTCTTCTAGAATTCGTCGGCGCAATTCTGCCACATTCGGCACACAAAGCCTGCTTCGGTATCTAAGAATTCCATCTATGGAAACTTCAAATGGAGACTTCTCTTTCTCATAAGATATGTCTCTGTAATGGCTCAACTGAGGATCTTCATATTGCCGCTCTTTCACTTCTATATTCAAAGATGAAACTGTCGGATCATTAATACCAATCCCTGCACTACCCGAATCAATTACACGCACTCCAAGATTAGCTAGTTAGTGGAGCTCATGAACCATCTCTCTCTTTTTCGGAGGAATTTCACATAAACTGCCCATCGATCGGCGGCTAAGCGCATCGGCTACTACATTTGCTTTTCCGGGATAGTACAAAATGTTCACATCATAGTCTTTCAATAACTCTAACCACCGCCTCTGCCGCAGATTCAACACCTTTTGTTTGAAGATGTACTGAAGACTCTTGTGATCAAATAATGTCTCCACATTTTTAACGCATGAATAACCGCTGCCAATTCGAGATCATGAGTTGGGTAGTTCTTTTTATGTTTCCGTAGCTGTCTTGAGGCATAAGCAATGACTCTACCGTACTGCATTAACACGCATCCTAACCCAACGCCGGAAGCATCATAGTACACAGCATAACCATCTGGCCCTTCTGGAAGTGTTAAGACTGGAGCTGAGGTTAATATGTCTTTCAACTCTTGGAAGCTGCGTTCACAAGCATCATTCCATTGAAATTTAACTGACTTCTGGGTTAGCTCCATCAATGGGGCTGAAATAGAGGAAAATCCCTCTACGAATCTTCTATAATAACCTGCCAAATCCCAGAAAACTACGAACCTCTATAGGCGTCGTAGGCCTTGGCCAAGTCGTCACAGCTTCAATTTTCTGAGTGTCGACTCGAATGCCATCATCTGAAATAACATGGCCTAGAAATGTCACAGAATTCAGCCAAAACTCGCACTTTGAAAATTTTGCATACAATTCTCGGGCTCGAAGAATTCCAAGGACAATACGCAAATGATCTGCGTGTTCTGATTCTATACAAGAGTACACCAAGATATCATCAATAAATACTATCACGACAAATCCAAGAGAGGCCTGAATACATTATTCATCAAGTTCATAAATACTGCCGGAGCATTAGTCAACCCAAACGACATCACCCGGAATTCATAGTGGCCATATCTCATTCTGAAAGCTGTTTTGGGAATATCTCTTTCTCTAACCCTCTCTTGATGATAACCCGACCTCAAGTCTATTTTAGAAATCCACTTGGCACCCTGTAACTGATCGAATAAGTCATCAATCCTTGGGAGGGGATATTTGTTCTTTATCGTCACCTTGTTCAACTGCCTATAATCGATGCATATTCGTAGGGATCCGTCTTTCTTTCTCACAAACAAGACCAGTGCTCCCCACGGTGAAGAACTGGGTCTAATGAACCCCTTTTCAAGCAAATCTTTCAACTGCGCCTTTAGCTCTTTCAATTCTGCCGGAGCCATTCGATAAGGAGGAATAGAAATAGGCTTGGTGTCCGGCAACACATCAATGGCGAAGTCAATCTCTCTTTCTGGGGGAAGACCTGGAAGTTCATCTGGGAATACATCTGGAAATTCATTCACTACCGAAACTGATTGGAAAGTTGGCGACTTTGCCTCGGTGTCATGAACTCGAACTAGATGATAAATATAGCCTTTGGCTATCATCTTTCTTGCCTTAAGGTAGGAAATAAACCTACCTTTCGGAGATGCTGCATTACCCTTCCACTCAAGCACCGGCTCTCCCGAAAATTGGAATCGAACTACTTTCAATCGACAATCAACATTTGCATAGCACCAGGCCAACCAATCCATGCCCATAATTACATCAAAATCTAACATTTCCAGCTCAATCAAATCAGCTTTGGTCGGGCGATCACATATCACAATTACACAATCTTTGTACACTTGCCTTGCTATCACGGGATCTCCAACCGGAGTAGATACCTCAAAAGGTTTGATTGGCTCAGGTTTCACCCCAATATAACCAGCAACATATGGAGTAATATAACAGAAAGTAGAACCCGGATCTATCAATGCATACACATCATGGGAAAACACGGATAATGTACCTGTAACCACATTCGGGGAGGACTCAAGATCCTGTCGTCCGACTAACGCATATACACGGGGCTGAGTGGCACCTGAAGGAGATGCTCCCCCTCTACCACTACCTCGGCCTGCTGGAATCTGAGAATTCTGCCCTACCGGGCGCACTGAAGAGGAACCGACCGCTGATCCTGTTACACCTCGGAAAAAGTCCCCGTACATGTACAAGGAATAGAACGTCAAGGGTATGAGTGTGGGGTGTTTTGCTAAGCAAGGGGTGATGATTCGTGAATTTTTTGGAAATGGAAAAGTTGTAGAATTTCATGCAGCCCAGTGGTCGTATAGTGATTTACGGCCCGTAAAGTGATTTACGGACCGTAAACCACCATCGTCCTCCAGCCTTTCAAATTTCAACTTTCTGTTAAGTGGTGAAATGCTTAAATACGACTCGGAATACGGCCCGTAAATTGGTTTACGGACCGTAAATCTCGATCGTAAACTGCCATGTTCTTCAGCCAGCTTCTCTGTTTTGGACATGCTTAAAGACGACCACATAATACGGCTCGTAAACTAGTTTACGGCCCGTAGACTGTGGTTTACGACCACTGTTCACCCCGACTGGAATTCATTAAAGATCAAACTTTGAGTTATTAAAAGGGACCAAAGCCTCATTTTTATTTCATTATTCATCTATACAACTCAAGAAAGCTCTAGAACTCTCTCAATACTTCATCCATAGAAATTCAAGGGAATCAAGGGAAGAAACTAGGATCATCAACACTAAACTTATGAAACAAGCGAATGAAACCTAGTTGGAAGTCATCTTCTCCAAGAAATCACAAAAGAGGTAAAGGAGGGTTTTGGTGCACAAGGAAGGATTCTACTCTAAGCTTGTTCCACCACCATCCAAGGTGAGTTTTATGACTTTAACATGTGGTTTAAAGTATTAGAAGACTAAGACACTTGAATTGTAGTAAGACATAGGAAGTGCACCATTATTTAGTGAATAGTGTCACTGTGGAGTGATGATTGAATGGAATCATGGAAGTTGATATGCTATGATTATAAATACGTTATAAATGACGTTTTGACCATGGAATCAGTGCGACGCATGAGTAAAAGTGACGAGTAGCTAAAACCACTAAATGTGGAGAAATTGGAGGAAATTGGTGGATTTTGCTAAACGTACATAAATGATGATTGCTGATTTCTATATTGTGGATATTGTCGCGAATGTTTGGGAGCTAAAATAGAATATGGGAAACACAGTATAAACAAAGGTAGTGTTGCCCAATTTTCCCTAGAAATAGTAGTCCGTTCTTATAATTTCTTAGCTAACGACTACATGAATTCTCTTGAAGGTATATGCACGCGCAATAAAGGAAGTACGAGCAAGCGATAAGAATAGTAAACGTCAAAGGTATGTGAGGCTATTCCCTTTCTTTCAAAGGCATGATCCCTAGCTTACGATTTCATAAATGCTCCCATCTTTTCCTTGCTATCAAAGGTTAAAAAGTCTAAGATTCCGAAGCATGATTTCCTTCTTGATATTCCATAAATGTTTTCCAAGTACTCCTATTTTCCAAAACCAAAGGTTGTGATTATGTGAGTTCTTATGATAACGACGAAGGATATTTTTTTTCAATGACAACGATGATGTCAAAAGTGAGAATATCATTATGATGACTATGATGAGAACGATCTTATGTTTAAAAGTTTCAAGTTTACGATTTCAAGGACTATATGAGAACGTCGAGCTATTTACTGATTTTCTCAATTTATTCATGGATGGTGACTTTATTTCTAAATCTTCCAAAGTATATGAATGGATGCCTTATGAAGTTCATGATTTTATTCTATGCTTTCTTTTAATGCTATTCTTCATTGATAGTCTCGCCTTGTAATAATTGTTCCTTCAAGGTGAGACAAAGCGACGATGATTACCCCATAACATAATCGGAGGCTTTCGACCTTACGTCACTCCGACGTACTTACAGCTTTTCCTTGGGCTCTCAAGCATGCTATGTAAATTATGTATATATATATATATATGATATGAAAATGTTTTCAGGGGAAATGGGGAAAGGTGAGGCGCTATAGACGCATAGCCACCTGGTCAGCTGGCATATCATGATTTCATCCTAGACGCGGGATGCCCGGACGCGGGATATATGGGTTATGGATCGGGCCGTACGTTCCTCGGCACTAACTTATTATATTTATGGATCGGGTCGTACGTTCCTCGGCACTAACATATGATGACATATGGATCGGGCTGCGCGTTCCGCAGCAGTTTACTATATGATGCTTTATGAGTATGCATGCATGGATCCGCCTTAAGAGGCAAGCAGTTATCGATTATCCCCTTGTACTTACTTTACTTTCTTATTCTTACTTTATTTCTTGATGTATGCCTTACATACTCAGTACAATGCTCGTACTGACATCCTTTTCTTTGGATGCTGTGTTCATGCCCACAGGTAGACGGGAAAGCGGTCCAGACTGATAGGAGTCACTAGCCGAGCTGAAGAGCACTCCATCTTCCGGAGGTGCTAATTGGTTGTTCCTTTTGTGTATATATTTTGTATGCCACTCAATAGAGGCTCATAGATGCTCGATGTGGGTTGTGTGGTTCCAAAACATGGGTAGTACGCATGTGTATAAGTATATTGAAATATGTTTTTTTTTTGTATCAACACGTTATATTTTTGTAATGAAAAGCAATTCCTCTATTTAAAGATAACCAGAAATAGATGAATGATAGTTAAATGGGTTAGGTAAATGATAGTACGAGCGGTGCCCGGTGGTTAGCCCCGGGTAGCCGTCGCGGCCCCTAGCCGGGTCGTGACAGATCCTGTGGGCTGAGTCACAACTCTACCACTCATCGACGGACAATCTCTCATCATGTGCCCAACCTGGCCACAGGCATCGCAAGCATCCGAACCTTGGCAACATTGTCCGGAGTGTAATCTACCGCACTGGCTGCACTGCGGTACTGGGGGTCTCCTCTGGCTATAATCTCCCCCAAACTGAGAATCGGAGGCCCTCGAACTCTGACCCTGCCCTAAACAAAAGGAGCAATCAAATCTCCTACCCGTAAATCAAGGAGGTTCACTGGTCACTGACTGTCCGGAGTGTCTAGAATAAGTCTGCCTCAATCCCCCTCTATACTCACTACCTACCCCCATAGATCTGGCCCTCTTGCTTTGCCTTCTATCAAAATCGCGATCACTTCTTTGTGGTTGTTGTCGCCCCTCTAAATTCTGGGCATGGGCTGGTATTCGGGAAATATCCATCCCGTCTTGCAACGAAGCCGTCAAGCAATCTTTAAACAAATGGGGCCCCAAGCCACTCACAAATCTATGTACCCGATCTCCCATGTCGGCCACCATAGTCGGGGCATATCTAGCCAAGGAATTAAATTAAAGACTATATTCCCGAGCGCTTATGCTTCCTTGCTTTAGATTCAAGAACCTATCCGCCCTAGCTCGGCGGACCTCGGGTGGAAAATAGTGAAGCATAAAAGCGTCTACGAATTCTTGCCACACGGGAGGAGGCGCATTTTCTTTTCTCGACGCTATCCAATTATTATACCACAATACCGCCACATCTCGGAGTATATAAGATGCCAACTCCACGGATTCAATTTCGGAAGCATGGAAAATCCTCAATGTTCTTAGCATCTCATCAATAAAACGTTGCGGGTCTTCATCCGGCTTTGACCCGAACAAATCCGGAGGGTTTAGACTCATAAAATCACGGGCTCTGATACTAGCTGCCCAATCACTTGAACCCACATTTTGCCGCTGTGCCTGTGCAGCAACCAACTGTGTCAATAAATGAATGGCCTCGGTCACTTGTTGACTCGAAGCAACCGGTGGAGGAATTGGAGCTGAAGCTCTTCCTTGTTCTTTCACATTAGGCGGGATGGAAGAAGTATTAGATAGTGCCTCATTATATGACTCGCCCTCTTCTACATTCACGGGCGGCTCTCTTTCTACCCGTCTTTTTGTCGTAGTCTTGCCCTTCTGGGCGGCGATAGCTTTTCCCTTTGGCGGCATTCTGAAATCACAACACACTATTAGGAAGGATAAAATCTTATACACGGCTCTATCGCACGATCTCATAAGAAGAAAGATGGTCATTTTTCCTAAATGCCCTGTAGCCTCTTGTTTATTAGTATGGCGCGCAACACACCATAAACAAGACTCTACTAGACACGGCTCGTAGACACTTCCTAGGACTGAACTGCTCTGATAGAACTTTTTTCACGACCCGACTAGGGGCCGCGACGGACCTACCGAGCACCGCTCATTTTGTTACTCATCATACTCATTATATACCCTTTTATCAAACTTATACTCGATTCATAAGAAAATCATCATTCATTTTAGAACATACTTATTTTTATATACATAAGCCTCTCGGCCATCAAAATAATATATATACGTAATAACAATTTCGTGAGACCATATGACCCACACTGCGTATCTATGAGCCTCTACTAGAGTGATAGACACAAGGACGGGACAAGACCCCATCATGCCCAAAAATACATATACATGAATATACACAAAAGAATAATCATAAGCACCTCCGGAACAATGGAGTGCTCTCTAATCAGCTACTGGCTCCTACGAGTCCGGATCAAGATCACCTCCCTGTCTACCTGTGGGCATGCACACAACGTCCAAATAAAATGGACGTCAGTACGAACACTGTACTGAGTATGAAAGGCATAAACAATAATGAAACATCAATGAAATGAGGAGGCATCAAATGAGGAGCAATCTGCAACTGACTGTGAACCATAAAAGAATAAATCATACTATCTTACTCATACTCGTCATCATTTCATATATGCATAAATATATAAGTATAAGCTTCCCGTCCATGTAGGTACGATGTAATAATAAGTAACCTGCGTCCAGGCCTCCCGCGTCCGGGGTATAAGCTTCCCACTATAGTGGTGTGTATAACTGCCCGACCATATAGGTACGGTGTAACATCATCACCATATGCTCATCATAATGTGCTCATCATAGTATGCTCATCATAATACATGCATGAAGACTCAAGGACAACCATACTCTATCGGGGTGACGTAAGGTCGTGATAACCCGATTTCGTTATGGAGCATTCACAAGCATTCTGCCTCACCTTGAAGGAAGGAGTATATAAGGTGAGTATGTACAATGGATAACATCATCGACTTTATGGTACTCTGCCTCACCTTGAAGGGACAATACATGAGGTGAGTGTATACAATACATGACATACTTAACTTAATGGTATTATGCCTCGCCTCGAAGGGAATAATGTATGAGGTGAGTGTATACAACATACGACATCATTAGCGTTATAGGAACATCATAACATGAACTCTAGAGTCTTTAGACTCAAGCTTATCGTCATCACCATTGGACTCATAACATATCCCTTATCTCATATAGTTATTCATGATCATAGACTCTTGACCTTCCGGAATATATATGTAGAGGATTCGTGGAGAGAAAGGAGAATCATACCATCGGATTCATGCCATAGAAAGAAAGGACTAGCCTCACATACCTTTTCGTCTAGCTACTCTATCGCTTGAACATTCCTCCCCAATATGTACGCTTCTACCTTCAAGAGAATTTGCATTAACGTTAGTTAATCGACTATAAGAACGTGTTTCTATTTCTGGGGAAAATTGGGCAGCATTTCCTTTGTTTATACTACTTTTCCCATATTCTATATCAACTGCCAAACGTTCATATCAACATTCACAATATCGCAGGCAACGACCATTATTTATCTACATTTACCACAATTCACCATTTCCCTTCAATTTCTCCACAGTTATGGTTATAGCTCACTGTCGCGTTTTCTCTTATATAATACTTATTCCATGGTATAAATGTCATTTATAACATATTCACAATCACAACATACCAACATTCATGATTCATCCCAACCACTATTCAACAATGACACTATTCACTCATTTATGACCCATTTTCTATGTCTTTCTACAATTCAAGTGTCTTAGCCTTCCATTACCTTAAACAACATGGTATGGTCATGAAACTTACCTTAGATGATGGATGAACAAGCCTTGAATGGAAATACTCTTCTAGCACCAAAACCCTATTTCACTTCTCTTGGGATTTCTTGGCTTGGATGACTTTCACTAGGTTTCATACACTTGTTTTCTTGGATTGAAGTAGTTGATCTTGGTTTTCCTTTGATTTTCTTGTGGATGAATGTTAGAGAGTGTTCTAGAGTTTTCGTAACTTGTGGAGTGAAAAATGAAATGAAATTAAAATGAGAGAGGTCCCTTATATTAAATCAAAAGTTGTCCCGACCAAATTATACGGACCAACATACGGTCCGTATATTTTTCACTGACCGTATGTTGGACCGTATGTTTGGTCCAGTGGAGTATGCCATCTGGGCTGAATATACGGTTGGATATACGGTCCGTGGATTTTATACGGCCAGTATGTCTGGCCGTATAATGTCCAGCTGTCCGGGACTTGTTCTCGTCGACTCGTTTGATCGCCGATCCTTATGGAACCTTCTTGACACTTGTTTAGCACCTCAATACGAATCTAAGGGACGTTTTCACCCTTCTCTAAGACATCATTATTCTTCCATAATTCTTTCCCGACACATAACATATCCTTTACTTTCTTTACCAAACTTCTTCCTTTTGGTCAAAGGTCTTTGAATCTCGATTAAGATCATCAAATGCTACTTCCTACTTCTCCAAATCACCGTATACCTCGTGTTCCTCGCTAGCCTAGTCACTATACATTAACGAGGAATTTTCCAAGGTGTAACAATAGTAGTGCTATATTACAGGGGAAACTCTAGCGAAACTTTTGTAGGATTCCCGAGTGTTTAACATTCAAGGACGAATGTTCCAAAAGGGGGGGAGAATGTTACACCTTGGAAAATTCCCCGTTAATGTACAGTGAATGGGATAGGGAATAGTACGACATATTAGATGATTTGGATAAGTAAGAAATATCATTTGATGATCCTAATCGAGATTCAAAGACATTTGACCAAAAGGAAGAAGTTTGACAAAGAAAGTAAAGGATATGTTATGTGTCGGGTAGGAATTTTAAGCGACGAATTAATGATGGCATAATAACATCCTAGAGAAGAGTAATAACATCCCTTATATTGGTATTGAGGTGTTAAACAAGTGCCAAGAAGGTTTCATAAGGATTGGATATCAAACGAGTCGACGAGAACAAGTCTCGGATAGCTGGACATTATACGGCCAGACATACTGGCCGTATAAAATACACGGACCGTATGTCCAGCCGTAGGTTCAGCCCAGAATGGCACACTTCACTTGACCAAACATACGGTCCGGACATACGGTCAGTAAAAAATATACGGACCGTATGTTGGTCCGTAAGTTCTAGTCGGGACAACTTTCATGATTTAATATAAGGGACCCTTTCTCATTTCATTTCATTTAATTTTCACTCCACAAGTCAAGAAACCTCTAGAACACTCTCTAGAATTCATCCACAAGAAAATCAATGGAAATCCATGGTCAACTACTTCAATCCATGAAAACAAGTGTATGAAACCTAGCGAAAGTCATCCAAGCCAAGAAATCCCAAGAGAAGTGAAATAGGGTTTTGGTGCTAGAAGAGTATTTCCATTCAAGGCTTGTTTCTACACTATCTAAGGTACGTTTCATGGTTTTTTCATGATGTTTGAAGTATTGATAAGTTGAAACACTTGGATTGTAGAAGAGTATAGAAAATGGGTCATAAATGAGTGAATAGTGTCATTGTTGAACAATAGTAGGATTGAATCATGAATATTGATATGTTGAGATTGCAAACATGTTATGAATGACCTATAGAACATGGAATGAGTATTGTATATGAGAAAACGCGATAGTTAGATATAACTATGGTTGTGGAGAAATCGAAGGGAAATGGTGAATTGTGGTAAATGTAGATAAATGATAATTGTTGCTGTTATAGTGTGAATGTTGTTATTAACGTTTGGGAGTTGACATAAAATATGGGGAAAGTAGTATAAACAAAGGAAGTGCTGCCCAATTTTCCCCAGAAATAGGAACACATTCTTATAGTCGATTAACTAACGTTAATGCGAATTCTCTTGAAGGTAGAAGCGTACATATTGGAGAGGAACGTTCAAGCGATAGAATAGCTAGACGAAAAGGTATGTGAGGCTAGTCCTTTCTTTCTATGGCATGAATCCAATTGTATGATTCTCCTTTCTCTCCATGAATTCTCTATATATACCGGAAAGTCAAGAGTCTATGATCATGAATAAATATATGATATAAGAGATATGTTATGAGTCCAATGATTCATAGTCAGTTACAAATTGCTCCTCATTTGATGCCTCCTCATTTCATTGATGTTTCATTATTGTTTATGCCTCTCATACTCAGTACAATGTTCGTACTGACGTTTGTTTTCTTTGGACGTTGTGTTCATGCCCATAGGTAGACAGGGAGGTGAGCTTGATTCGGACTCGTAGGAGCCAGTAGCTGATTAGAGAGCACTCCATTGTTCCGGAGGTGCTTATGATTATTCTTTTGTGTATATTCATGTATACGTTTTTGGGCATGACGGGGTCTTGTCCCGTCATTATGTCTAGTACTCCAGTAGAGGCTCGTAGATACGCAGTGTGGGTTATATGGTCTCACGAGGATGCTATTATGTATATGTATATTATCATTTTGATAGCCGAGAGGCATATGTATATGAAAGTAATTATGTTTTCCAAATGAAAGATGATTTTCTAATAATTGAGTATAAATTTGATAAAAGAGCATTAAATGAGTATGATGAGTAATAGAACGAGCGGTGCTCGGTGGTTAGCCCCAGGTACCCGTCGCGGCCCCTAACCGGGTCGTGACAGTAACATACCTCTTATCTTATCCCATATGGCTATTCATGAACATAGGCTCTTAATTTTCTGGAAGGTAGGAAAGTCATAGAGAGGTAAGGAAAATACTACCATAGGAATCATATAAGGATCATTAGTTTCGTAGGAATATCATATCATGAGCTTTATGACTTCTAGACTTAGATTCATCATCGGTATCGTCGTATTCGTAACGTATCTCTTTTCTTTATCTCATATGAAGTTCTTTATACTCGTAGATTCATCGTTCCCAATGTGTATGAAAATCATAGAGAGATAGGAGGATTCATACCATATGATTCATGCCTTAGAAAGAAAGTACTAGCCCTACATACCTCTTTCATTTAACAACCATCGCTTGGTTGTCCTCCTTCAATGCTCACGTTTCTACCTTCAAGAGAATTCGCATTCACATTAGCTAATCGATTACATGAACGTGCTTTCTAAAGCTAGAGAAAATTGGGCTGCATTTCCTTTGTTTATACGACTTCCTCCATATCATATATCAACTCCCAAACATCAATAATAATATTCACAATATCATAGACAACAATTGTCATCCATCTATTTTATCCGCAATTCATAATTTTACTCCAATTCACCCATAATCATGGTCATAGTATACTAGTACGTTTTCTCACATATAATGCTTATCCCATGTCCTTAATATCATTTATAACATATCTATATCACAACACATCAATAATCATAACTCAATTCAAGTTATCACTCAAAATGACACTATTCACCCTTTCATGACCCATTTCCTATATCCTTTTACAATCCAAGTGTTTCAACTTTCAAATACCTTAATCAACATGTAAATACCATAAAAATTACCTTAGATGGTGTAGGAATGAACCTTGAGTGCAAACACCTCACTTGAGCAAAATCCTAGTTTCACCTTCACTTGGATTCCTTGTCTTGGATGAATTTTAATGAGTTTCTTACATTTGATTCACTTGGTTTGTTGTATTTGATAACAAATACCCCTTGAATTCTTGTTGGAGAAGTGTAGAGAGATGTTTTAGGGAGAAGGGGTGTGAAGGGAAATGAAATGAAATGAACTTGGTCCCTTATTAAATACACACAATTCTGTCCCGACCCATTTATATGGACACACATACGGTCCGTACAATTTATACGGTCCGTATGTGTGACCGTATAATGGTTCCAGTGAATGTTACACCTCGAAAAATTTTCCGTTCATGCACAGTGAATAGACTGACGAAGGGTACTACGTATGCGATGTTTTGATGAGTAAGAAATAACATTCAATGATTCTAAATGAGATTTCAAAGACATTCGAAGTAAGAGAAGAAAGTTGCCAAGAGGAGGCAAGACACACGAGATGTATCGGAAAGGATTTACGAATAACGAATTAACGAGGACCTAATGATGCTTTAGAGAAGAGTTATAACGTCCCCTAGATTTTTAATGAAGTGATAAACAAATGTCAAGAAGGTTCTATAAGGATTTGAGACCAAACGAGTCGACGAAAATGATTTTCGAAAAACTGTGGATTGTACGGTCTATTATACGGATCGTACAAAAGATACGGACCGTAGATCTGGCCGTATAACTTGTCCAGAGAAGAGACTCCACTGGAACCATTATACGGTCACACAAACGGACCGTATAAATTGTACGGACCGTATGTGTGTCCGTATAAATGGGTCGGGACTGATTTTGTGTATTAAAAAAGGGATCCAAGTTCATTTAATTTCATTTTCCCTTCACACCCCTTCTCTCTAAAACATCTTTATACACTTCTCCAACAAGAATTCAAGGGGTATTTGTGATCAATTACATCAAACAAAGTGAATCAAATGTAAGAAACTCATTAAAGTTCATCCAAGACAAGGAATCCAAGTAGAGGTGAAACTAGGGTTTTGCTCAAGTGAAGTGTTTGGACTCAAGGTTCATTCCTACACCATCTAAGGTAAGTTTTATGGTATTTACATGTTGTTTATGGTATTTGGAAGTTGAAACACTGGGATTGTAGAAGGACATAGGAAATGGGTCATAAACATGAGAATAATGAGATTTTGAGTAGTAGTTTGGAATGAGTTATGAATTTTGATATGTTGTGATTATAAGTATGTTGTAAATGATATTGAGGTATGCAAGAAAATGCACTAGTATACTATGACCATGATTATGGATGAATTGAAGTGGAATTGTGAAACGAGGGTAATGTAGATGAATGAAGATTGTTGGTTATGATATTGTGAACGTTATTATGAATGTTTGGGAGTTGATATACAATATGGGAAAGGTTGTACAAATAAAGGAAATGCTGTCCAATTTTCTCTAGCTTTAGTAAGCACGTTCATATAATCGATTAGCTAATGTGAATGTGAATTCTCTTGAAGGTAGAAACGTGAGCATTGAAGGAGAACAACCAAGCGATGGAAATTGTTAAATGAAAGAGGTATGTAAGGCTAGTCCTTCCTTTCTAAGGCATGAATCTTATGGTATGAATCCTCCTATCTCTCTATGATTTTCCTACACATTGGGAACTATGAATCTACGAGTATAAAGAACTTCATATTAGATAAAGAAAAGAGACACGTTACGAACATGACAATACCGATGATGAATTTAAGTCTAGTAGTCATAAAGTTCATGATATGATATTCCTACGAATCTAATGATCCTTATATGATTCCTATGGTAGTATTTTCCTTACCTCTGCATGACTTTCCTACCTTCCAGAAAGCTAATAGCCTATGTTCATGAATAGCCATATGGGATAAGATAAGAGGTATGTTACGAATGCGGTAATGATGTTGATGAGTCTAAGTCTAAGGATTCTAAGGCCTATAATATTATGGTTCTACAAGGCTAATGATCCGTATTACGATCCATTGATGTTGTTCATTGACTACACTCACCTTATATGCTAATTCCTTCAAGGTGAGGCATAATTCTTATGAATGCTCCATGATGGAATCGGGGGCTCTCGACCTTATGTCACCCCGATATTGTTATAGGTTGTCTATAAGCTCTAATACGTGTCCTATGACCAATGTTCCGAAAAGTTACGAGTCTATGTTCATAAGGGGTTCCATATGAGATTAAGGAAAGAGATATGCCATAGGTACGATGATAGTAATGATGAGCCTAAGTTAGAGATTATAATATTTATTATGCGACATTATTACGAAGTTCATGCTACGAATACGATGCGATTCTCATTGATTGTATTTAAATCCAAATGTATGCTCCATGAAAGGTTATGATAAGTTTATGAGACATATGTGATGATAATGATGACAATGTTGATAGTGATGATGATAATGATGATGATGTTGATAGTGATGATGATAATGATGACGATGATAATAGTGATGACGCTAAAGATATTTATGGACTTTTATGTATATATATATGTGCTTATGTATGACTATTATGAAACCCCGAGCTTATAAGGCCGGGTAGAATATGTATATATTTATGTAACGCGCGCACACCTCTGCAGTTGGGTACGGATAACACTGAGCCTTGGTAGGGCCAGGTAGACATAACACTGAGCCTTGGTAGGGCCAGGTAGACATAACACTGAGCTTTGGTAAGGCCAGGTAGACATAACCCTGAAGCCTTGGTTGGCCAGGTAGTATATGATATAAATATGTATATGCTATGATTATATATATATGATGTATGTATGAAAAGCCCAGAAAATATGTAGGTGAGATTGTCGAACCACTACGTGGCCGAATGCAGATAACGTTAATGTGCATGAGCGGATGCAGTGTTATGATATATACATATATCTATATATGTGTGTGATACGACAATGTATGAGCTATGATGATACATGTATCGTGGTAGTATATGATATAGCATGAAAGGTATCCTCCCTTAAAGGTTAAGCAGGTTATGTCATCATCTCAAGTCTTATGATTCTCTATTATGCTTATTTCATTCATGCCTTACATACTCAGTACAATATTCGTACTAACGTCCGTTTTCTTTGGACGCTGTGTTCATGCCCATAGGTAAGCAGGGAGGAGACCCAGATTTGTAGAAGCCGATAAGCAGAGTTTCGAAAGCACTCCATTATTCCGGAGGTGCCATTGATTTACTATTTTATGTACATATATGCTTTGGGCACGACGGGGTCCTGTCCCGTCCATATATCTAGCACTCTAGTAGAGGTTCGTAGATACGCAGTGTGGGTTATATGGTTTCACAAGGTTGCTATTAGGCATATATATATATATATATGTATATGATTTTGATAGCCGAAAGGCCAATGTATATGAAAGTATTTATGTTTCCATATGAAAAATGATGTCCGTATGATTTGAGTATAAATGCGATTAAAGAACGTTAAATGAGTATGATGAGTAATAGAATGAGCGGTGCTCGGTGGTTAGCCCCGGGTATCCGTCGCGGCCCCTAGTCGGGTCCTGACAGTGAACACTGCCCATCTTGGCTAAATATACGGCCATACCTACGGTCCGTATAATGGACCGTACAATCCATAGTTTTCCGAAAATCATTTTTGTCGACTCGTTTGATCTCCAATCCTTATGGAACCTTCTTGAATCGTTATTAACTCGTTACTCATAAATCCTTTTCCGATGCATCTCGTATGTCTTGCCTCTTCTTGGCAAACTTTCTTTTCTTACTTTGAATGTCTTTGAAATCTCATTTAGAATCATCAAATGTTATTTCTTACTTATCAAAACATCGTATACGTCGCGCCCTTCGTCAGTCTATTCACTGTGCATGAACGGAAAATTTTCCGAGGTGTAACACATGGACATGAGATGAACAAGAAGCACACTTCAGTACTGATATGATGTAGACAGAGGTAAATTATATACTCATAGACATGGTACAGACAATGGCAAGTTAAAACATACAGATACAACATAAGCAGGGGCTAGCTATAAGTTTGAGTCTCATAGGAATTATGGAAAGCTATCAATGAAATGGCCTCATCAAAGAACAGTGTTCATGAATCATACATTAGTCAAAGCAAATTCACATGTGAATTAAATCAGCGTATTCCACAAATTTGGGTGGCCTTTATACAACATGCAAATGATATGCCGAGAGGCACCTTTTCTGATTTCAATAGCCTAACATGAGTAGGATATGAGCAGATAGGGTCAAGTTCCTCTAACTTAAGAAATCATACACAGAGTAGGTAATGCATAGGACAGATCACCGAGTTCTAACTATTGTGACACCAACAGAAATATGGAAAAAAGAATCCTAAGATGCAATGAAAACACTGTTACACCTCGAAAATTTTTCCGCGAGCATACAATGAATAGACCAACGAAGAGTATGAGCGTACGATGTTTTACTAAGAAGGGAGTGACTACCCATGAGTTTTGAAAACGCGAAGGTTGCAAATTTGCATTTCGGCCCGGTGGTCGTAAAACAGAATACGGCCCGTAAAGTGATTTACGGACCGTAAAGTGCCATCGTCTTCCAACTATCAAAACTTTAACTTTCTGTCAAATGTTGAAATGGTAAAATACGACTCAGAATACGGACCGTAAATTGAAATACGGCTCGTAAACTGTGACCGTAAACCACCATGACCTACAGCAAACCTTTCTGTTTCTGATATGCTTAAATACGGTCATGAAGGACGGACCGTAAACCAGAATATGGCCCGTAAACTGGGTTTACGGCCACTGTACACCCCGACTACTGTTCATAAAAGTCATATTTTGTGATTAATATAAGGGACCCTTTTCATTCATTTTCATTTCATTTCTCATCTACACAACTCAAGAGAACTCTAGAACATTCCAAACATTTCATCCACAAGAATTTATGGGAAATTAGTTATCAACTACATGAAATCCATGGAACCAAGGGTGTGAATCTCATCAAAGTTCATCTACACCAAGAAATATCAAAGGAAGTGAAATAGGGTTTTTGGTATAGAAGAGTATTGCTACTCAAGGCTCGTTTCTACAACATCTAAGGTAAGTTTGATGACTTTCTCATGATGATTGAAGTATTTACACGTTGAAACACTTGGATTATAGAAGAGTGTAATAAATGGGTCATAAATGTGAATAGTGCTATAATTGAATGATAGTTGGATTGAATTTTGAATGTTGATGTGTTGTGAGTATAAAGATGTTATAAATGATGTGTAGACCATGAAATGGGTGTGTTGTATAAGAAAATGTGATGATGATCTAGAACCCATAAATGTGGAAAATTGGAGAAAAAATGGTGGAATGTGGAAATATAGATAAACGACGATTATTGTTATGATATTGTGAGCGTTGTTGTGAATGTGTGGTAGTTGAAATGAAACATGGGGAAGGTAGTAGAAACAAAGGAAACGCTACCCAGTTTTCCCTAAGAATAGTGGCATGTTCTTATCGCCAATTGACTAACGTTGGTATAAATTCTCTCTTGAAGGTAGAAACGTGACATCAAAGGAGATTAAGCAAACGATAGTATAGTTGAACGACAAAGGTATGTAAGGCTGATCTCTTCTTTCAAATGGCATAAATCCTTCAAGACTTATAAAATCCTTCTACAAAACGAAGCCTATAAGTCCTCCAATATATCGAATTACATATGAATATGATAGTGATGACAATGAGCTAGAGTATAGCGATTCAAGGAGTTATGGCATGATGTTCCTATATCACTAATGATATTATCTTTGTTAACACTCGCCTTATCCCCTATTTCCTTCAAGGCGAGGCATGATACTCGTGAATGTTCATAATACAATCGGGGGTTCACGACCTTATGTCACCCCGACATAGTGTGGTTGCCTTAAAGCCTAAGGTATGCTCTTAATGCTAATATATGACATGTCTAAAAGATGATTAATAATGCTAGTTTGTAATATGATGATGATATGTATAAAATGCCGAGAAATGATAACATGATGCTATGCTATAAGATGTGTAATAGCAATGTGTAATGATTGATTTTGTGATGATATGATTCCACCGCGCCTACTTGGCCGGGAATGTCATCGCGAATTCGGGCGGCGTATGATTCCACCGTGCCTATATGGCCGAGCATGTCACCGCTAATGCGGGCTGCTATGTTACACCGAGCCTAAAGGGGCCGGGCATGATCACCACTAGTGGGCGGCATATGAGGATTACCCGGATACGGGTAATGATGTGGATTACGATGTGACGATGTACGTGATGATGTATGTGATGACGAATGCAATGATATATGGGATATGATAAAACATATACTATGATGATGTAAAATGTGATATATGTAAAAAGTATGTGGATTATAACACTCAAGCAGGTTATATCTTTTCTTATGATTCATGATGCTTCTATGACATTGTTCATTTCATTCCTGCCTTACATACTCAGTACAATGTTCGTACTGACGTCCGTTTGTTTTGGACTCTGTGTTCATGCCCACAGGTAGACAGGGAGGAGATCTCGCTCCGGGCTCCTAGAAGTTTTTAGCTGACTTAAAGCACTCCTTTGTTCCGGAGGTACTTATGATGGTTCTTTTGTGTATATTTGTATATGTCATTTCATAGAGGCTCGTAGATACTCAATGTGGGTTATGTGGTTTCACGACGTGGTCAATGTGTAAATGTATTGATATATGTCATTTTGCTGACTTAAGTGCTCATGTGTATAAAAGCATTATGTTTTGAAAAGTTAAAGTGATTTTCTTATAAATTGAGCATGAATTTGATAAATGATCGTTGAATCAGTCTAATAAGTGATAGTACGGCCGGTGCTCGGTGGTTAGCCCCGGGTGCCCGTTGCGGCCCCTAGCTGGGTCGTGACAAACACAAGCAGGGATAATAATATAAACATACTTGTATGCATGAGAAAAACACATAAATGATTTCTTCAGTTAAAACATAATCAGAGGGATCATAACATGTGGAACTATGCAGGATTCATGCAAGTCAGGCACCAGATGAAGCAAGTAAAGAAAAGAGACCATTTAAGAGTTTCAAGTACCATCAAGGTGTTAAAGGGCAGAGAATTACAAGGAATACTAGTAACTCAAGTAACCTCTATGATTTTATCTTTGTTTAAGACAGACATCAGGAATTCCAAATTTTAAAATCTTCTATTAGATTTCCCTCCCCTTTAATCAAATGATGGGATTTTATAGGATCATGGTGTGTTTATGTGGTAAACAAATACCTCCACATGTCCACAGAAGAGCCATAGCACATTTTATATGGAGGATAAGTGTTATAAATCAAGCAGGGCCTGATTCCCCTTGATCCTCTCCCAAGATATCTTTTAAAAGACTCATCTGTGTGCTTGTGGGGTTCTCAGTATACCTCATAAATTCCCATGGTTATACAAAATCATACTATTTAATCATTATTAATTGAATACTTAACAGGACTAAGTAGGATTTACAGTCAACTCTTAGCCAGTCTCTTAACTTTGAACTCTCATTTTATCCACAGAAGGAGAAATTCAGACAATCATGCAAAATACTTTTCAAGATTTTAGCTTAGACTGAGTATATACACCCAATATCATTCTTGTTTCACTACAACTAAGATAAAAGTTAGACCTCAACTGCTATAGGAAAGTTCCTAACACATCAGGCTACCTAGATAAAAGAAATGCAGGGAAAATTATGTACTCACAAAAACACAATAGTCCTCATTTTAAAGATTAGAGTGACTAATGCAGAAACCATTGATGCATCTGAGTGTTCTCTTATTGATGTTGACAATATACTAGCATGCTTAGACTTTTTGCAAACAAAAGAGGTGCACATTCAGTTTTAAACCAAACTCTACGTCATTAAGACATGGCAAGAAACAACTGCATACTTTACAAGCTCAGAGATTTGACAAATCTTCTCAGAATTCAAACCATCCCTTTTATCAGTAATTACATAATACTCATGTGTATTACAAGTTACAACATGCTCTTTCTTATTTGATTAGTTTACACCCATGTCACACTGTGATCCATATTCTATTATCAAATTGGCAAACTTTGCAATTTGCGTACTTCAGCAGTCTTAAGAAGGGATATGAAGCTATAGTGTAGGGAAAAAATCACATTATGCACAGTGCTATGTCACTTAAAAGAAAGGCACCAAGAAAGCCCAAGCAACTCACACACAAGATCCCCCTTTATGCACAGTTAGAACAGACTTCAGTTAATAAAACAAGACTTAAACAAATAGTGTTATCATGGCATGAGAAAGGGATAATATGTCCAAGTATGCATCAAAG
Organism: Lycium barbarum; assembly: GCF_019175385.1. NCBI lineage: Eukaryota > Viridiplantae > Streptophyta > Magnoliopsida > Solanales > Solanaceae > Lycium > Lycium barbarum. The sequence continues at coordinate 38,166,101 of NC_083341.1, read as the reverse complement.
ACTGTCAAACCTTCACTCTCTCTTCTCAGCAGAAAACTCAGACACAATACAGAATAGGGTGATAAACTAACTCATTCAGACCTTTTCACCTTATTAAACTTAGATGCAGACATATCAAAATGGACTAGCACATGTTTTCAAATAAGCTAAGCTTTATTTAATCACATCCAAACAACCCAGTCACATTATAAACCTTTTACAAGCAGGGGTGAACTTTACTAGTCCTGATTTTCTCCTAATAAAAATGCTTTATTTTATCTTAGCAATATTTCAGACAATATCAAACAAGACAAGTGAATTAAGAAGATTCAGACCGAGAATAGCACATAAGTCTCAGGTTAAGATTATTTAAGAACAAAAGAATAACAAGTCCCAGCTCCTTGGGAACACCTCAATTCATCTACATTGTGTCATCAGAACTCTTATGACTAAGGCACTGGAACTATCACGATTCTAAACAAAGTCAATCATAGCAAACACCAGAGGTCTTTTAGGACATAAAGCATCATTGATCACACTAAGCAAACACATAATCAAATAGTGTTTCATAAGGACTCCTAGTCTAAGGATATTTATGTCAAACAACTTACATGGCTTAATCCAATACCCAAATAGTCATTATAAGCCAATCATTTGAACAGTTAAGCTAGATTTCCATGCAAGCATGGCAGCAAAAGTATCCAGTTTGGTTCTCAATACATATTAAGCAAGGATTGCATCTAAGTAATCTAACATCTACTTGATGTCTATCCTAAGCAACTCTTCTAACAGAACATACATGATTAAATAAGAATTGTAAACTTTAAAAAGCAAAAACAACATAAAGAATTACCTTTTGTCTGCGCAGCCGTGAACAAGAATGGATTAAGAATCTTTGTGCTTCCGATTCTCACACTCAACCACACAAAACAGAAGTAAAAAAATATTTAAGACTGGAAGACTCTACTTTTATAGTTAAGTCTTTAAAAAAAAATTAACTAAAGCTTAGTATTTCGAGTTGTATTTACTTAAAGCTCAAGCTATGATGTTCAAAGTTTTTTTTTTTCTGGCGAGGGATGCGGTTCAATTTATAGAACCCCAAAATCCATTCAAGGTTTTAAACCAACGATGTGTGTAACGACCTGTTTGGTCGTTATAGTGTTTTGACCCTTTTAACCTTGTTGACCCTTTCCCAAGTCCCTTTAGTATGATCTACTTTATAGCCCGTATTTTGTACGTTCGGATAATTCAAGATAATTGTGAGAAGTTAAGGGCAAGGCTATATTTTGATCTTTTTTAATACACAAGTTGTTTATGAAAAATTATTGATGTGGAAATATTAAGAATGGATAGGGGAAAAAAGGAAAATTCGCAAGGTGGTTTATGGTAATATTGGGGAAGGCTAAGGGAAAATTTGGAATTAGGAAAATAATTTTTCATGAGTTACAAATACAAAAAAAAAAAAAAGATTAGTCTTGAACAAATGGGCCTAAGTGGCCGGCCAAGGTGGGTGGGCCAAGGCCCACATGAGAGCTTACTATAAGTAAATAAAAAGATGACCCATTTGATCATTTATCATCTTCTTCACTCAAGAAAATTCAAGAACCGTGGAGACAAAATAAAGAAGGCCATTCGGCCATAGCTCCAAAAAACTGACCCCTTGAAAAATTGATCAAAAAAATTATTTCTTCTAGTATTCCAAGCAATTGGAAGATCCTTATTAACATGAAGGAGTTGTTGGAGTAAGCAAAGTATTCGTTGTGCGAGTTGTGGACTCTAGCCGAGAAAGAAGAAGTGTGGAGAAAGGTATGTATTCAATCTTCTTTTACATATGTTATGGATGATTTATGTATGTTGAATTATGTAGAAATGGATGGAATTCATGGTACATGTGTATGTGGATTGTGGCCGTGTGGGTGTGTGTTGTGTAAGAATGATGAATTGATTTTATTTAGTACTTTGATTGTTGTAGTTGTGGATTTCATGATGAAAATGAAGGTTGGATGAATTGAAGTGAAGTTGTAATCGTTGAGAAATTATTGAAGGAATTAATGTGATTCTAATATGGTTTCTTGTAATTATGAGAATAATGTTGTTAGTGTGTGAATTATGGGTAAAGTTCATGAATTGAAGGAAGGAAATGTGTTGTTATTGTTATTGTTGCACTTTGGAGGTTTCGGGTGGAATGGCATATTGGTTAGATTATTTTGAATGTTGTGTGAATTGTTTGAAGTGTTCTTGAATCATGTTAGAATGATTTCGGATTAACACTTGAATGTGAGATCATTGATGTTAGCTTGATTATATGTAGTTGAAATTGAATATAAATGAAATACCGATGAATTGTGTGACAAGGGTTGTTAACGTTAGAATGTATTTTAGATTGATTGTTGAAGCTGGAGATATGATTGTCGGTATTGTATGTGGTTGCTTATTATTTTGCTCGTTCTTATCGTTACATCCTTCACTGAGTCCCGGGCCAGGACACGTTTTCGTGCGCATATTTATTACATTATTCACCGAGTCCCTCACTAGAGGGCCGGGACACGTTATATATATATGATGATATGATGATATGGGGATGGCGGTCAGGAGGGCATATGTTCATTATTCACCGAGTCCCTCACTAAAGGGTCGGGACACGTATATGTATATGTTTATGATGCTATGATTATAATTACCGAGTCCCTCACTAAAGGGCCGGGACACGTTATATATGTTACATACAGAATGATTATGCAACTTTGATTACAAAACTCTATATTGATATTGATATGAGAACGATACCGATGAAATATGTTCAAAGGCAAGTTTTATGAAATTCTGTTTGTTGCATTGGGTCCTACACACCTTGTCTCAGTATGAGTCTATTACTATATTTCATGCTTTACATGCTCAGTACATATTTCGTACTGACCCCCTATCTTCGGGGGGCTGCGTTCATGCCCGCAGGTACAGACGTTCGTTTCGGAGATCCGCCAGCCTAGGATATCTATTCAGCTACTTTGAAGTGCTCCTTTGTTCCGGAGCCTAGCTTGTGGTATAACTCCCTTTTGTTGTATATGTATGTGTTTATTTGGGGTACGGTGGGGCCCTGTCCCGTCATATGATTCTGTCATTACTCTTAGAGGTCTGTGGACATTTGTGTGGGTCTGTATATAGTTGTTGTTGCGTTGTATGAATACGACTTATGTTTGGGGCGTACCCATTCGTAATGGCAGCCTTGTCGGCTTGCATATATATATATGTTTGGGATGTTGCGTGTAGTGGCAGCCTTGTCGGCTTGTGCAGATATATATATATATTGTTGTTGAAGATCGTAACTCCTTAGGAGACAGGTGCCTACGACACACAGAATTGTGACAGCTTTAAAATAACGTCCTGCCCTTTTATACATATAAGTTCATAATATGCTGGTTATAAAAGATTATAGTTAACAGGGGATATAAGTGTCCAACTCGGGCACTAGTCACGGCCTACGGGGTTGGGTCGTGACAAAAGTGGTATCAGAGCGGTTCAATCCTCGGAGTGTCTACAGACCGTGTCGAGTAGAGTCTTGTTTATCGATGTGTTGTGCACCACATTTATAAACAGGAAGCTACAGGACATTTAGGATGTCATCTTTCCTTCTCATTCTAGATCGTGCGATAGAGCTGTATTATCAGGATAATCTTTCCCTAACAGATTGTTATGTTTACAGCGATGCCTCCAAAGAAGGCGACAGCCGCCCAGAAGGGCAAGGCGGTAGTTGGAGAGACCAGTGAGACCTGGAGGATTACTAGGGCTTATGCCCAATATGTGCCTGAGATTAGGCTTCAGTCAGCGAGCTCCGCTACACCACCATTATCAGAGGGGCCTAGGGCAGCAGCTGCTGCAGATCAGGAGACAGATTTACCACCAGCTCCTGAGGTTCCAGCACCTGAGCCCCCAGCTCCCCAGCCAGGGACGGAGGACAGGGCTATGCGAGACGCAGTACAGTTATTGACCAGGTTGGTATCGGGGTAGTCTCGCAGACGCGGGTTAGGAGGTGACTATGCAGACAGACATGATAGTTTGAGGGTCCGTGATTTCTTGACTTGTAACCCCCTAGAGTTCTATGGGTCAAAGCCCGCGGAGGATCCACAGGAGTTTATTCGACAGATGCTGCGTACCTTGCGGGTGACTAAATCCTCCGAGACTGAGTCGGTTGAATTGGCTTCATATCGGTTGCGTGATGTAGCGATTAATTGGTATGAGTCCTGGGAGTTGTCCAGGGGTGAGGATGCCCCACCAGCAGTATGGGACGAGTTCGTGGAGGCTTTTCTGGGTCACTTTCTGCCTCCGGAGATGAGGCGAGCTAGAGTTGACAGATTTCTACACCTGAGGCAGAATAGCAGAAGTGTTCGAGATTATAGCCTCGAGTTTGATTCGCTGGCTAGGTACGCGCCCACTATTGTAGCTGACATGGCAGATAGGGTGCATCGTTACGTAATGGGCTGGATAATTACTTGATTGATAGTTGTATGGCAATGGCTTCTCAGCCTGGTATGGATATCGCTCGAGTGCAGGTATACGCCCAGGGGGTTGAGGATCGACAGAGAGGGCGTCGATTTGATAGGGAGCAGGACAGGGGTCAGCGTAAGAGAGTTAGATCAGCTGGGTACTTTTCTGGTGACTTTCGGGGCAGGCAACCCCAACAGCAGTATAGTAGATATCCTTCCCAGCCGGTACGGAGTGCACCTCCACAATTTACTGGTAGGAGGTTTGATAACACGGGGTATTCGGGAGCTGGTCAAAGCTCCATGACTTCAGGTTCCTAGATGCACAGGAATACAGGCCAGATGAGACCACCTATACCTCCGTGTCCTCGATGTGGCAGACGTCATCCAGGGGAATGTCGTTTCATTACTGGTGCTTGTTTCTCTTGTGGCCGTCAGGGCCATACTATGAGGGAGTGTCGATTTGGGGGTGGTGCAGGTGGCGCAGCTCAGCCTACGGGATCAGTTGCTGGTTCTTCCTCTTCGGTGGCTATGCGCCCTATGGAGCAAGGCATTCCGACACCAGCAGGCCGTGGCGGAGTTTCCAGTTCTAGCGGTCCTTCGAACCGCATATATGCCTTAGCTAGCAGACAGGACCAGGAGGCATCGCCAAATGTGGTTACAGGTATACTATCGATTTTCTCCCGAGATGTATATGCATTGATAGACCCAGGCTCCACATTATCATATATTTCCCATTTTGTTGCTAGTAAAGTTGGGATAAAATCTAAATCTATAAAACCATTCGAGGTAGCTACACCAGTAGGGGATTTTGTTTTAGCAAGACTAGTGTATAAAGACTGTTCGGTGGTCATATGTAATCGCTGCACCAAGGCAGATTTTGATAGAACTAGACATGACTGAGTTCGATGTTATTATGGGGATGGACTGGTTGGCTTCTTGTTATGCTAATGTTGACTGCAGAGGCAAAGTAGTTCGATTCCAGTTCCCAGGGGAACCAATTATAGAATGGAGGGGGAATACAGCATCGCCGAAAGGTAAGTTTATTTCATACCTCAAGGCAAGGAAAATGGTTAGGAAGGGATATATTTACCATCTGGTTCCTGTGCATGACTTGAAAGCAGAAGTACCGACTCTTCAGTCAGTCCCTGTGGTTAATGAATTTCCAGATGTATTCCCAGATGAACTTCCAGGTCTTCCTCCTGAGCGTGAGATAGAGTTCACTATAGATGTATTGCCAGATACTCAGCCCATATCTATTCCTCCTTAAAGAATGACACCTGCAGAATTGAAAGAATTGAAGGAGCAACTGAGGGACCTATTAGAGAAGGGCTTCATTAGGCCAGTACATCACCTTGGGGCGCACCGGTATTATTCGTAAGAAAGAAGGATGGGTCGCTGCGAATGTGTATTGATTATAAGCAGCTGAACAAAGTAACAATAAAGAATAGATACCCCCTCCCCAGGATTGATGATCTATTTGACCAGTTGCAGGGTGCTAAATGTTTTTCAAAGATAGACTTGCGGTCAGGTTATCACTAGGTGCGGGTAAAGGAAGCAGACATTCCGAAGACTGCATTCAGGACCCGATACAGGCATTACGAATTTAAAGTGATGTCTTTTGGGCTGACCAATGCTCTAGCCGTGTTCATGGACTTGATGAACAGGGTGTTTAAGCCATTCCTCGACTTGTTCGTGATTGTATTTATTGATGATATTCTGGTCTATTCACGATCGTAAGAAGAGCATGCAGATCACTTGAGGACTGTACTTAAGGTCCTCCAAAATCAGAAATTATATGCTAAGTTCTCTAAATGTGAATTTTGGTTGACTTCAGTAGCATTTCTGGGGCATATTGTTGGAGCAGACGGTATTCGGGTAGACTCGCAGAAAATTGAGGTTGTCAAGACTTGGCCTAGACCTACGACGCCTACTGAGGTACGTAGCTTTCTGGGGCTAGCAGGATATTATAGGAGATTTGTAGAAAAGTTTGCTTCGATTTCAGCGCCTTTAACAAGGTTAACACAGAAAGCAGCTAAATTCCAATGGACCGATGCTTGTGAACGGAGCTTCCAGTTGCTGAAGGAAAAGTTAACTACAGCTCCAGTTCTAACTCTTCCTGAGGGGCCAGATGGTTATGTTATTTATTATGACGCGTCAGGTGTTGGGCTAGGTTGTGTATTAATGCAACATGGCAGAGTTATAGCCTATGCTTCCCGGTAACTCAGGAAGCACGAAAGAAATTATCCTACCCATGACCTGGAGTTGGCGGCGATGATACCTGCCTTGAAGATATGGAGACATTATCTATATGGCGTGCATGTTGATATTTATACAGATCATAAGAGTCTCCAGTATATCTTTAAGCAGAAAGAGCTGAATTTGCGGCAAAGGAGGTGGCTAGAGTTGCTGAAAGATTATGATATTGATATTCTATATCGCCCAGGAAAGGCTAACGTTGTAGCGGAGCACTCAGCCGTAAATCTATGGGTAGTTTGGCAGGTGTACAGCCAGGAAGGAAAGAAATAGTCCATGAGATTCATTAGCTAGCTAGTCTTGGAGTTCGTTTGGCCAATTCTGATGATGGCAGAATTTTTATGCGAGGTGTTGCTGAGTCCTCTATTGTAGAAGAAGTGAAGAGACGTCAATATGAGGATTCTATTCTTGTACATTACAGAGATACAACACTTCAGAAGGACGAGACCCCATTCAAGATGTCATCTGATGGAGTACTACGATACAGAAACAGATTATGTGTACCTGAGGTTGCAGGATTACGGCAGCAGGTAATGGTGGAGGCACACTATGCTCGTTATTCTGTTCACCCAGGATCAACAAAAATGTATCATGACCTTAGGTTTTTGTATTGGTGGGATGGTATGAAAAAGGACATAGCAGAATTTGTGGCCGGTGTCCGAATTGCCAACAGGTCAAGACAGAGCACCAGAAGCCTGGAGGACTACTGCAGGAGATGGAGATTCTGACCTGGAAATGGGAGGTAATTAATATGGATTTCGTCACAGGTCTACCTCGTACTCCACGGAAATATGACTCTGTCTGGGTTATTGTTGATAGATTGACAAAATCAGCCCACTTTGTTCCAGTCAGGACTACGTACTTAGCTGAGGATTATGCCAGATTGTATCTTAGGGAGATAGTGAGACTTCATGGGGTTCCCACAGCTATTATCTCGGATAGAGGGGCCCAGTTTACAGCTAATTTCCAGAGATCCTTTTAGGAGGGATTGGGGACACAGGTGAGTCTCAACACAGCATTTCACCCTCAGACGGACAGACAGGCCGAGCGTACCATTCAGACGCTACAAGATATGTTACGGGCCTGTGTTATTGATTTTAGGGGCAGCTGGGATGATCACTTGCCGCTGATCGAGTTTTCTTATAATAACAGCTACCATTCTAGCATTCAGATGGCACCGTATGAAGCTCTATATGGCAGGAAGTGCAGATCCCCTATAGGCTTGTTTGACGTTGGTGAGACTAAGCTAATAGGCCCAGATATGGTTCAGCAGGCTATCGATAAGGTGAAGCTTATTCAGGAAAGGTTACTGGCAGCCCAGAGTCGGCAGAAGTCATACGCAGATAATCGACGTCGACACTTGGAATTTCAGGTTGGCGATTGGGTGTTCTTGAAGGTATCACCCATGAAGGGTGTTATGAGATTCGGCAAGAAAGGGAAGTTGAGCCCGAGATACATTGGACCTTATCAGGTTATCCGTAAGGTAGGCCAAGTTACCTACGAGTTAGATCTACCAGCGGATTTAGAAGCAGTACATCCGGTCTTCCATGTGTCAATGCTTCAGAAGTATATAGGCGATCCTTCCAGGGTGTTTCCGGCAGATGATATCCAGGTAACAGAGGAGCTATCATATGAAGAGCAGCCTATAGCCATACTTGATCGATAAATCAGAAGGTTGCGAACAAAAGATGTGGCGTCGGTTAAAGTGTTGTGGCGGAACAATAACAGGGAGGAGATGACTTGGGAGGCTGAAGAGGAGATGGAAAACAAATATCCTCACTTGTTTTCCACGCCTACAGGTAATCTAAACCCCCTTGCTTGATTGTGTTAATTGTCTGCTCAATCTGTATGTTAGCGATAAGGAAAACCCTTCCTAAGACTCTTATAGAACCCGACGGGATAAAAATTGACATTCGAGGATGAATGTTCTAAAGGGGGGGAGGATGTTATATCCCATATTTTCATACATTGGGACGTTTTAAACTAAACGCGACAAGTTAAAGACAAGACTATTTTAAGATACGAAGTAGAGAATTTAACCTCCGGTTTCGTTTCAAGTCACAAGTTACCTATAAATTTCGTTTGGTATAGAAGCATTAATGGAAAATTGGGATTAAATTAACCATGATTAGATTATTAAGTGGGATTGGAAAACTAAATCAGTCCATTAAAATAGCCATAAGTGGTCGTGTGAGTTATGTTGAGTTGGTCAATGAAAATTGACTCAAGTTTGGGTGGGACACATGTCCAACCCATGGACATCATATATAAGTGAAAATGATGATTCATTATAAACTAAACAAGTCATTTGCATCTTTACAAAGTAGAAAACTTAGTGATAGAAAGAGAGGCTCTCGGCTTGAGCTAGCCGAGAATGGTGAAGTGAAATTGATCCAAAAATTTCAGTTTCTCAAGCAATTCAACTCCCTTGAAGGTGTATAATAACGTGTAGTATTCATTGGAATAGAAAGAACAAGTGTTAAAATTCAAGAAGTGAAATTGAAGGGCTAGCTGATTGAAGTGTTTAGTTACAAGGTAAGAATTGATCCCTTCTTATGTGTTTTGTGGTGAATTGAATGTATATGGTTGTGCATGTTGGTATTGGACTGTTTTTCCTGAAGTTGAAGTGAGCCATGCACATTGACTAATGTGAAATGATGCTTAATCTCCTTGTACATGTATTGGGAATGGATTGAATGTGTTGTAGTATGGGTAAATAGATAAAAATCATGAAGTTGTTCTAGTTGTGTTGAAGCCGTGTAGGGGACTGATTTAGGAGAAGTTATGGACTGTTTTGTGTCATGTTTTAATTGTTGTTGTTATGGACATTGTGGTGTATTGTATGCATTATGGAAAGATGAATTGGGGTGTAAAAGAAATGAATTATGTTGAAGTAGGAAAACAGTCCCAAACCGTGGACTGTTTTAATGATAGGAGTGGATTAGTGCGTTTTGAATGTAGATTGTTGTTATGAATGTATAGTGAAAGTGAAGCTAATGACTCAAGTTGAAATTGAAATGGTTTGTGGGCTGTTGTAAGAATAAATATGATGCTAAAACAGTTCCAATAATCATATAAGTAATGTTGTAAACGTGTTGTTGTCGTTATAGTTGAAGTTGGAAAACTGCGAATTGAAAATGGTAATGTTGTGCGTGCTGTTTGGCCGTGAATAGGGGACTGTTTTGAATGATGTACGGACTGTCCAAAGTTCCCTTGAATCATGTTTAACCAAGTTCGGATTGATACTTGCAAGTATGATTAGCAATATTAGTTTGTAGTACTAGTTGGTTTGAATACGAACGAAACGTCGTCTAAATGTTAGAAAGGGATTGTTAACGTTAAAATACATATTGAATTCCCTCGTAGACTACTAGTAGCTCTTGATATCTTGATATACGATAAGTACCATTGGGCAGCAAGTACAAGTTATAATACGACTAAACGCTAAAGGTATGTAAAGCCTATTCCTTCTTTTTTTGGCATGTCCTAGATGTAAGTAAGAAATGATATGAACCTTGGGGTAAATTCCACTCTCTAATTCCAAGCATGATTTATGATTCTATTCATTCCTTAATGTTATTGTCACGAGCTTACGATAGGATTGACTAACAAATGATGTATGGAAATTCCTACTCTTAAAGAATTGCATAATTAGAGTCATATTTTACTTTCAAAAGCCATGTCATGTTAGATTGATACAAGTATATGAATCCTGAAACGTTCCTTGCTATGGTTCGTAATAAGATTTAGAAAGATCTGAATATGATTATTATCCTGACACTTGAAAACTGATTAGTTACTTATCTATTGAGTCTCCAAAGATGATTTGCATGTATGTGGTTCCTTATTATTTTGCTCGTGCTTATCGTTACATCCTTCACTGAGTCCCGGGCCAGGACACGTTTTCGTGCGCATATTTATTACATTATTCACCGAGTCCCTCACTAGAGGGTCGGGACACGTTATATATATATGATGATATGATGATATGGGGATGGCGGCCAGGAGGGCATATGTTCATTATTCACCGAGTCCCTCACTAAAGGGTCGGGACACGTATATGTATATGTTTATGATGCTATGATTATAATTACCGAGTCCCTCACTAAAGGGCCGGGACACGTTATATATGTTACATACAGAATGATTATGCAACTTTGATTACAAAACTCTATATTGATATTGATATGAGAACGATACCGATGAAATATGTTCAAAGGCAAGTTTTATGAAATTATGTTTGTTGCATTGGGTCCTACACACCTTGTCTCAGTATGAGTCTATTACTATATTTCATGCTTTACATGCTCAGTACATATTTCGTACTGACCCCCTTTCTTCGGGGGGCTGCATTCATGCTCGCAGATACAGACGCTCGTTTCGGAGATCCGCCAGCCTAGGATATCTATTCAGCTACTTTGAAGTGCTCCTTTGTTCCGGAGCCTAGCTTGTGGTATAACTCCCTTTTGTTGTATATGTATGTGTTTATTTGGGGTACGGCGGGGCCCTGTCCCTTCATATGATTCTGTCATTACTCTTAGAGGTCTGTGGACATTTGTGTGGGTCTGTATATAGTTGTTGTTGCGTTGTATCAATACGACTTATGTTTGGGGCGTACCCATTCGTATTGGTAGCCTTGTCGGCTTGCATATATATATATATATACATATATATGTTTTTGATGTTGCGTGTAGTGGCAGCCTTGTCGGCTTGCGTAGATATATATATGTTGTTGTTGAAGATCGTAACTACTCAGGAGACAGGTGCCTACGACACACAAAATTGTGACAGCTTTAAAATAACGTCCTGCCCTTTTATACATATAAGTTCAAAATATGCTGGTTATAAAAGATTATAGTTAACAGGGGATATGAGTGTCCAACTCGGGCACTAGTCATGGCCTACGGGGTTGGGTCGTGACAAAACGCAACCGTTGAAAGAGAAGGTGCAAGTGGTAAATAGTCGAACGAAAAGGTATGTAAGGCTAACCCTTCTTTGATAAGGCATGGTTCTTTGGCCAAACATCTAAATCTTCCATAAGTCCATGATGTCTCATAAATGATTCGATCTTCCGAGCTATTAAGCTCACGATTTTTGATATGCTACGATTGTAATAAGTTCCTCGTATGACGAGTAAGCCTATAAAGATAAGCGTGATGAATGATGATAATAGTGATAATGATATGGATGACGACTATATTGGCAATGGCGATGACGATAACGATGACGATGATGATAGTGATGAACGTAGTAAAAATGCTTATGAGTTGTATGTATGTGTGCCCATGTATGGCTACTATGAACCCCGAGCCTATATGGCCGGGTAGTATGTGTATAGATGTATATGTATGTATGCTTACGTAAAGCATGCACACCACTGCAATTGGGTACGGATAACACTGAGCCTTGGTAGGGCCAGGTATGTGTAACACTGAGCCTTGGTAGGGCCAGGTACGTGTAACACTGAGCCTTGGTTGGCCAGGTATGTATGACCACCGAGCCTAGCTATGGTCGGGTACGTGAAACACTGAACCTTCGGGGTCGGGTATGTTATGTAAATGCTATGTATGCGATATGATTATGTATACAATATGAATGTGAATAAGGGTATGTATACGAATACGAGTACTAATATGGAACGAATACGAATATGGATACGGATATTGAGGTATGCGCACAAGCACACATTAGAATGGAAAGTTTCTATGAAAGGCAAGTAAGTGCCCATGGCGATAATATTACCATCTTCCATCTTGTGCTATTTCTTATGATCTTCATTATGCTTCTACATTGATATTGATCATGCTTTACATACTCAGTACATTCTTGGTACTGACATCCTTTTGTTTGTGGAAACTGCGTCATGCCCGCAGGTGTACAGGGAGACAGGCTCGATCCATAGCGGTATTCTCAGAGACCACCCAGCAGAGCTCCATTTCATTCGGAGCCATAGCTTTTGGGTACTTATTCTTTTGTGTACATAATTATGGGCATAGCGGGGTCCTGTCCCGCTTATGTGATGTGTTAGATATGTCTGGCTTTGTTGGCCTACAATTTGTATATCATTTTGTTAGCCTTGTCGGCTCATGTACATTGATGTGGCATAGATGCCAATTATGATATAAAGGCATTGTTGTCCAATGGGACTAGCATGATGAATGAATAGAAGTATGTTAAATTATGTGGCTCACCTAGATGTAAGTATAAGTGTTAGCCAAGGGGCGCCCGGGTGGGCTAGTACCGGGCGCTCGTCGCGGCCCTCTAGACGGGTTGTGAAAAAAGTGGTATCAGAGCAGTTCAGTCCTAGGGTGTGTCTACGAGCCGTGTCTAGTAGAGTCTTGGTTATGGGTGTGTTGCACGCCACACTTATAAACAAGAAGCTGCGGGCATTTTAGGAATGATTGACCTTCTTTCTTTATAAGAATCATGCGGTAGAGCTATGATATGAGAAATTCTTGTTCTTTAATCGTGTATTGTCTATTTCAGAAATGCCTGTAAAGAGAAAGGCTACGGCAGCCCAAAAGGGCAAGACGGTGGCAGGAAAGCGGGCTGAAAGAGCACCGCCACCGGTAGTAGAGGAAAGTGAGTCTCAGAGTGCTGCTCAATCTCAGTCCTCCTGTTTAGTACCTATATTAGAGGAGCGTGAGGGTGCCTCAACCCCAGCTCCAGCACTTCCGGCTCCTCCACCGGATGTTTCAGGCCAAGATGTGAAAGAGGCCATACACTTGCTTACTCGATTGGTTGCTGCCCAGACTCAGCGGCAAAGTACAGGGCAGGGTAATAGGGCTGTTAGTGCAAGGGCCCGTGATTTCATTACCTTAAACCCTCCGGAATTCTTTGGGTCAAAGCCGGAGGAGGACCCTCAGGATTTCATCGATGGTATGTTGAGGACGCTTCGATAGATACATGTTTCGGACACCGAATCGGTGGAGTTAGCGTCGTATAGATTGAGAGTTATCTCGATCCAATGGTATACAGTTTGGATGGCTTCACGGGGAGCCAATGCATCTCCCCCGGTATGGAAAGAGTTTGTTGATGCTTTTCTCCGACACTATATGCCTCCGGAAGTTCGGCGAGCTAGAGCCGATAAGTTCTTAAATTTGAGGCAAGGTAGTATGAGTGCTCTAGAGTATAGTCTCCACTACAATTCCTTTGCTAGGTATGCTTCGGCCATGGTAGCGGGCATGGGTGACTGAGTGCACCGATTTGTGAAAGGCCTAGGTCCACACTTGATGGATAGATGCCTGACTGCGTCCCTTCAGGACGGTATGGATATTGCGCGCATTCAGGCCCATGCTAAGAACTTAGAAGAAAGCTTGCAACAGCAAAAAAGTGAACGGGAGCAAGATAGGGGCCATAGCAAGAGGGCCAGATCTTCAGGTCCGATGAGTGAGTTCAGAGGTGGGCACAGGCAGCAGTTTCCCAGGCATTCGGGCTACTCTATGACCAGTGCACCTCCACGATTTTCAGGCCAGAGATTTGATAGATCTGCTCGTGCAGGGCCGAGTCCGAGTTCTTCAGGGTCCCAGTTTAGGGGTGATTCGGGTCAGGCGAGGCTGCCCGTGCCACGATGTTCCCAGTGTGGGAAGTTGCATTGGGGTCAATGCCGATCAGGTTCAGATGGTTGATATTCATGTGGTCGGTCAGGCCATATTATGCGTGATTGCCCCTCGATTCATGGTAGAGGTAGGACCCAGCCTTCAGGGTCAGTAGCCGGATCTTCATCTTCTATGCGCCCTATGGGGCCAGGCTCACAGGCGCCAGTCGGCCATGGTAGAGGTAGAGGGAGAGCTCCCAGTTCTAGCGGTCCCCAGCACCGTATTTATGCTTTGGCTGGACGCCAAGATCTGGAGTTTTCTCCTGACGTGGTCATAGGTATATTATCGGTATTCTCTCATGATGTATATTCTTTGATTGATCCGGGCTCCACATTGTCCTATGTTACTCCATATATTGCAGGTCGATTTAGAGTCGAACCGGAGTCAATCAAACCTTTTGAGGTGTCTACACCCGTTGGTGAATCGGTAATAGCTAGCCGAGTATATAGAAATTGTGTAATTGTGATTTGTGATCGTCGTACCATGATTTATTTGCATGAGCTAGAAATGGTGGATTTTGATGTTATTATGGGCATGGATTGGTTGGCTTCTTGTTATGCCAATATTGATTGTAGAATGAAAATGGTTCGTTTCCAATTTCCGGGAGAACCAATCCTAGAATGGAAAGGGAATACGGCGTCACCAAAAGGTAGGTTTATTTCCTATCTGAAGGCAAGGAAAATGATCACGAAAGGATGTATCTATCATCTAGTTAGGGTTCAAGATGAAGAAGCTAAATCGCCGACTCTTCAGACAGTTCCTGTAGTAAACGAATTTCCGGATGTGTTCCCGGAAGAGCTTCCAGGCCTTCCTCCCGAGCGGGAGATTGATTTCGCAATTGATGTTTTGCCGGGCACCAAGCCCATATCTATTCCTCCTTATAGAATGGCTCCCGCAGAATTGAAAGAGATGAAGGAGAAATTGAAGGACTTTCTTGAGAAAGGCTTTATTAGGCCTAGTTCATCCCTATGGGGAGCACCCGTATTGTTTGTCCGAAAGAAAGATGGCTCCTTGAGAATGTGCATTGATTACCGGCAATTGAATAAGGTGACAATTAAGAACAAGTATCCTCTTCCGAGGATTTATGACTTATTTGATCAATTGCAAGGCGCCAAATGGTTTTCAAAGATTGATTTGAGGTCCGGGTATCACCAAGTGAGAGTTATGGAGAAAGATGTCCCTAAGACAGCCTTCAGGACAAGATACGGTCATTTTGAGTTTCGGGTAATGTCATTTGGGCTAACTAATGCACCGACAGTGTTTATGGATTTGATGAACAACGTGTTTAGGCCCTTCCTGGATCTATTTGTGATTGTATTCAACGATGACATCTTGGTATATTCCAGGTCCGAGGCAGAACATGTGTATCATTTGCGTACTATCCTTGGAGCTCTTCGAACTCGAGAGTTGTTTGCAAAGTTTTCCAAATGTGAGTTTTGATTGAACTCAGTGACATTTCTGGGGCAGATTGTTGTAGCCGATGGTATTCGAGTGGATAGTCAAAATATTCAGGCCGTGAAGACTTGACCAAGGCCCACGACTCCTACGGAGGTTCGCAGCTTTCTGGGCTTAGCAGGTTATTACAGGAGATTCGTTGAACGTTTTTCTTCTATTTCTGCACCACTCACAAAGTTGACCCAGAAATCGACAAAGTTCTAATGGATAGATGCTTGTGAGCGTAGCTTCCAAGAGTTGAAGGGTAGATTGACTTCCGCCCCAGTCTTGACACTTCCAGAGGGATTGGAAGGATATGTTGTTTATTGCGATGCTTCAGGTGTTCTGCTAGGCTGTGTATTGATGCAACATGGTAAGGTGATTGCATATGCTTCAAGGCAATTACAGAAACATGAACAGAACTATCCGACCCATGATTTAGAATTGGCCGCAGTGGTTCATGCGTTAAAGATATGGAGACATTATTTATATGGTGTCCATGTGGATATTTATACAGATCATAAGAGTCTACAGTATATCTTCAAGCAGAAAGAGCTGAATTTATGGCAACGACGATGGTTGGAATTGCTAAAGGATTATGATGTGGATATCTTGTATCACCCCGGAAAAGCAAATGTTGTGGCTGATGCTCTTAGCCGTAGATCGATGGGAAGTTTATGTGATGTACGACCAGAGAAGAGAGAAATGACCCGTGAGCTCCAGTAGCTAGCTAGCCTAGGAGTTCGAGTAGTGGACTCAGGTAGCAGGGGAGCTACTATTCAGAATTCAGCAGTCTCGTCGCTAGTAGCAGAAGTGAAAGAGCGATAATACGAAGACTCCATGCTAATGCAGTACAGAGATACACTCCTTCAGAAATAGGAGTCATCATTTCATATCTCAGGAGATGGAGTTCTTCGATGTAGAGGCAGATTATGTGTTCCCAATGTGGCAGATCTACGCCACCAGATTTTGAGAGAAGCTCATTGTTCCCGTTATTCTGTCCACCCCGGAGCGACGAAAATGTATCATGAACTTAAGTCTATATATTGGAGGAATGGAATGAAGAAAGACATAGCAGAATTCATAGCTCAATGTCCCAATTGCCAACAAGTCAAAATCGAGCATCAAAAGCCGGGTGGTTTGTTGCAAGCTATAGAAATCCCAACTTGGAAGTGGGAAGTGATTAACATGGACTTCATTTCAGGCTTACCCCGTTCTCGACGTAAGTATGATTCCATATGGGTGATTGTGGATAGACTCACCAAGTCAGCACATTTCTTACCAGTCAGAACGACCTATGTGGCAGAAGATTATGCAAGGCTTTATGTTAAGGAGATAGTGAGACTCCATGGTGTTCCAGTATCTATTATCTCTGATAGAGGGACTCAGTTCATAGCCAATTTTTGGAAGTCTTTCCAAGAAGGTCTAGGGACCCAAGTGAGCCTTAGTACGGTATTTCACCCGCAGACTGGTGGACAAGCCGAGCGTACCGTTCAGATTCTTGACGATATGTTGCGGGCATGTATGATAGGTTTTGGAGGAAATTGGGATGACCATTTGTCACTCATCGAATTTGCTTACAATAACAGTTATCATTCTAGCATCCAAATGGCACCGTATGAAGATTTATATGGGCGAAAGTGTAGATCCCCAATTGGGTGGTTCGAAACAGGAGAGGCTAGACTGATAGGGCCAGACTTGGTCCAGCAAGCCATAGAGAAAGTCAAGCTCATACAAGATCGGTTATTAGCATCCTAAAGTCGTTAAAAGTCCTATGCGGATAATCGCCGAAGAGACTTAGAGTTCCAAGTGAAAGATTGGGTATTCTTGAAAGTGTCACCGATGGAAGGTGTAATGATATTTGGCTAAAATGGGAAGCTTAGTCCCCGGTACATTGGACCTTATGAGATTGTGCGCAAAGTGGGCAAACTGGCCTACGAATTAGATCTACCTCTGGATTTGGAGTCAGTTCACCCAGTTTTCCATGTCTCAATGCTTCGAAAATGTGTTGGAGATCCTGCTAGGATCGTCCCAGTAAATGATGTGCTAGTGACAGAGAAATTGACTTATGAAGAGGTACCTATTGCCATACTAGATAGGCAAGTGCGGAGGCTTAGAAACAAAGAAGTGGTGTCAGTCAAGGTTTTATGGAGAAGCAGTAAACGAGAATAAATGACATGGGAAGTGGAGGAAAGTATGCGATCCCGATACCCGCATTTGTTTCAGCCCTTGGAGGAGATCCAAGATGAGATATCAAGATCATGAGGTAGGTATGTTTCCTTTTATGCTTTTTGGTCGTGTGTGGCCAAATTCTATTGCTATTATGTTGTGGCCCTGAGAGGCATCGATATTATGGGTTGTTGTGACAGGATGGTAGTGCCATATAATAGGGGAGACTCTGGTGTAATTTTTATAGAATCCCCGAAGACTTTAACATTCGAGGACGAATGTTCTTAAGGGGGGAAGAATGTTACACCACGGAAAAATCCTCCATTGTTGCCCAAGTGAATGGACCCGCGAGGAGTATGAGTATCCGATATTTTCATGAGTAAGAAATAACATTTGACGACCCTAAGTAAGATTCCGAAGGCAATTGCAATAAGTGATAGGTTATGCTCCAAAATGAATAATTATAGGTTCTGAAAATGTGGAAAGTTGCAGATCTGCATTTTGGATAGTTTCACGTAAAATGAAATACGGACCGTAAAGTGGTATACGGCCCGTAAACTGCCATGTCGTATTTTGGCTTCCAAAACTTCAACTTTCTGCCAAATGATCAAATGGTTAAATACGACCTGAAATACGGACCGTAAAGTGGTTTACGGCCTGTAAACTGTGTCCCTAAATCACCACGTCTCAAGCCTGAGATTCTGGTTCTGTTATGATTAAATACGACTACGAAGGACGGTCCGTAAACTGGAATACGGACCGTAAACCAAGTTTATGACCACTGTGTTGTTCACTCCAGGCCAGATTTTAAGTCATTAAATAAGGGATCCAAGTTTATTATTTCATTTCCACATTTCATCCCCTCTGTCTAAAACATCTCTCAACATTTATTCCACAAGATTTCAAGGATTATTAGTCATCAACAACACAAATCAAGTGAATCAAGTGTAAGGAAACCCATTAAGATTATTCAAGTCAAGAAAATCTTATTGAAGGAAAACTAGGGTTTTTGCTCAAGTGAAGTATTTCGACTCCTACAAAATCTAAGGTAAGATTTATGGTATTTATATGTTGTTTAAGGTATTTGAGAGTTAAAATGCTTGGACATTAGATGAGTATAGAAAAATGGGTCATGAATGATGAATAGTGACATTTTGAGAGATAGTTTGAATTGAACCATGATTCTTGTTGTGTTGTGATATGAATGTGTTATAAATGATGTTAAGATCATGAAAATGGGCATTGTATATGAATGGACGAAGTCGGGTGATATGACCATGAATATGGGTGAATTGGGAGCGAATTGAGAAATCTAGATAATGTGGTTAACGTAAATGATTAATGGCCATTGTCATGGTATTGTGAATGTATTGTTGACGTTTGAGAGTTGAATTACGATATGGAGGAATGTTGTATAAATAAAGGAGATGCTGTCCGATTTTCTCTAGCTTTAGCCATGTGTGCTAGTTGTCGATTCTAACGATAGTATGACTTTAATGAAGGTATAAATGCAACCGTTGAAAGAGAAGGTGCAAGTGGTAAATAGTAGAACGAAAAGGTATGTAAGGCTAACCCTTCTTTCATAAGGCATGGTTCTTTGGCCAAACATCTAAATCTTCCATAAGTTCATGATGTCTCATAAATGATTCGATCTTCCGATCTATTAAGCTCACGATTTTTGATATGCTACGATTGTAATAAGTTCCTCGTATGACGAGTAAGCCTATAAAGATAAGCGTGATGAATGATGATAATAGTGATAATGATATGGATGACGACTATAATGGTAATGGCGATGACGATAACGATGACGATGATGATAGTGATGAACGTAGTAAAAATGCTTATGAGTTGTATGTATGTGTGCCCATGTATGGCCACTATGAACCCCGAGCCTATATGGCCGGGTAGTATGTGTATAGATGTATATGAATGTATGCTTACGTAAAGCACGCACACCACTGCAGTTGGGTACTGTCACACCCTAATCTCCCTAGGGTGTGATGGGCACCCGACCCCATATTCGGAGCCGAGCGAACCCACCGACTCTCATTATACACATAATCTCTTCGGACTCGGAAATCAAATAAAAATGAAATTCAAAGTAAATGCTTTCAGAATATTCTTTTCATCTTCCTCAAATCAAATAAAATCTATAATCATATGGAATTTATTTCGTAACACAAAATGACATATCGGCTGATGGAGCCGCTTACAGACTGACTTCCAATACCCACGACTCTGTCTGCAAAGTCTCTAACTTGGAACAAAACATCATAACACATAAACTCTGACTCGGCAACACTCCAGGAGTAAATGGAGCTCGCCAATCCTGCTGAAACATCTTTTGACAAATCTTCTACTCATCTGTATGTACCTGCGTGGCATGAAACGCAGCCCCCGAAGAAGAGGGGGGTCAGTACGGAATATGTACTGAGTATGTAAGGCATGAAATATAGAAAACAGGATCATAATCGGAACAACGGAACAAAAGTAAGTACATTAGCCAGAAAAACCAAGGAGCTTATTTTCCAAACGCAACTCATGTATACCGATGTCACATGTCAGAAGGAGTAAAGAAAATGAGTAAATCATCCAGAGTGTCAGAATACTTACTTTCCAAACACAGATCATACGTGCTGACCTCATATGTCATCATATACATATAACCGATCCATATATAATGTGATAGTGCCGAGGAACGTACGGCTCGATCCATGTATAGCATATAAGTGCCAAGGAATGTACGGCCCGATCCATATATATATATATATATATATATATATATATATATATATATATATATATATACATATAACATATACTGCCGAGGGACGTTCGGCCCGATCCATATACATATAACATATACTCCCGAGGAACGTTCGGCCCGATCCATATACATATAACATATACTGTTGAGGAACGTTCGGCCCGATCCATATACACCTAACATATACTGCCGAGGAACGTTCGGCCCGATCCATAAATATAATATATACTGCCGAGGAACGTTCGGCCCGATCCATAAATATAATATATACTGCTGCGGAACGTGCAGCCCGATCCATACATATAACATATACATATCCATAGTAATACTTCTTTTGAAAAACATATCTTGTTCATATATATACAGAAAACAGAACATATCATGTTGCCGAGGCGTCGGCTCCGATCCATATATAACATAACATGTTAGCGGCGAGTATAACATAACGCACACAATGATACAACCGGCCCCAGGTTCGGCGGACGATATAATAGTAGCACGCACGAGCGGAGTATCGAGAACCATATGTGTATAAATCAATTCTAAGACTCGATGGACAAGTATGTGTATAAATCAATTCTAAGACTCGATGGAAAAATTTCGGGTCAATCCGAGTTAGTATGAGAAAGTTATGATCGTTTGAAGTACAGAACGTTCTACGAACATTTCAGGAGCCCTTTTTGGAAAAGCGAAGCAACAATCATATAAAGTACCTTTCGGGTATCGTATGGGTCAAATCAAATATATCTTTTGGAACCATAGGTACGTATCAGAACAGGTCAAAGATTCATTGGAACTTACAGAATTCTTTTAGGAACCAAACTCTTTATGCACATCTCATTGTTCAATCATATAGTAGGCTCGAATATATTAAGCATACTCATACCCAGAAGTACGTGAGAATCGTAGACAGACTCGGGAACATATCAAATAGAACTTCGGAATTCATAAATACGCATCAAACCATATGAAACTACTTATGGAAATCAAGAACGTTGCCATCCTAGTGGCTCTAAGAGTAGGAATTTCTTTGAAGTCATACATATAAGTCATTTGCTCATTTCATACAGATCATGCCAAAAGAAAGAAAGGGTAAGCCTTACATACCTCGCCCGCTTCCTACACTAACCCGAACTTAAGTCTTTGGTTCCACAAGATCTACAACAATATTCACACATACCAAACATTAGTCATAAACACTTAGAATCCAATTCCAAACCAACACTTTTTCTACAGAAATTTTGGCAGCACTTCCCCTGTAAATACAACATCCCCGAGAATTCAACCCGGCCAAAATACAACAACAAATCCGAGAATTTAACTCGGCCAACTTAGCAACTTTCGTCACACAATTCGTCGGCAATTCATTTATATTCAATTCAATCACATATAATCCAACTAACACCAATGATCCCACATTCAAGTATTAATCCGAAATCTGTCTAACATGATTCAAGAATACTTCAAACAATTCACATAACATTCAAAACAACCCGATTAACATACTACTTCACCCAAGACCTTCCAACTTCAACAAGAACAATAACAACCTAATTCAATCTTCCAAATTCAATCACAACAACCCACAATTTACACACTAACAACCTTATCTCCCATAAATACAAGAAGACTATTTTCAAATCACATTAACCCCTAAAACAAACTCTCCAACCATAACAACTTCACTAGAATCATCCAACTTTCATTATCAACATAGCATCCACAACAACAACAACCAAACACTAGGTAAAATAATTAAATCATTATTCCTACACACACACATACATGCACGGCCACAACAAGTGTCCATATTTCCATGAATTTCATCCACTTTCACATACTACAACATACATAATCATCCATAACATATAAGAAAAGGATTAAACCTTACCTTTTTCCTTGATTCTTCACTTGGCTAGAATTTGTAACTTGTATGAATATATGATTTTCTTGCTCCAATAACCACTTCACTTTGCTAAGGACCCTTCAATGGATTGTTTAGCTAGAAGAAAATAATTTTTGATGATTTTTTTTTTCAAGGTTCTTGTTGGATTGCATAGGGCCGAATGGCCTCTTGTTCTTTCTCCTTCTCTTTTGTTCTTTAAAGTTCTTGAAATTTCTAAGGAATAAAATGAATAAGATGACTTAGTCATCTTTTTATTTTTCCATTAAACTTCTAGGTGGGCCTAAGCCCACTCCAAATGGGACGGCACAAATGGCCCCTTTTTATTCCAAGCCCCCTTTTTTTTTTGTTTTGCACTTCATGAAAAATTATTTTCCAAATTCCGAATTTGCCATCAGCCTTCCTCAATATTACCATGAACCACATTGTGAATTTTCCTTTTTACCCTTAGCTTTTCTCAATATTTCCATACTAATAATATTCATAAATAATATTCATAACAACTTGTACATTAAAATAATTTTGGAAAATGGTCTTGCCCTTAACTTCTCGCAATTATCCGAACGTACAAAATACGGGCTATAACAGGTATGGATAACACTGAGCCTTGGAAGGGCCAGGTATGTGTAACACTAAGCCTTGGTATTGTTAGGTACGTGTAACACTGAGCCTTGGTTGGCCAGGTATGTATGACCACCGAGCCTAGCTATGGTCGGGTACGTGAAACACTGAACCTTTGGGGTCGGGTATGTTATGTAAATGCTATGTATGCGATATGATTATGTATACAATATGAATGTGAATAAGGGTATGTATACGAATACAAGTACTAATATGGAACGAATACGAATATGGATACGGATATTGAGGTATGCGCACAAGCACACATTAGAATGGAAAGTTTCTATGAAAGGCAAGTAAGTGCCCATGGCGATAATATTACCATCTCCCATCTTGTGCTATTTCTTATGATCTTCATTATGCTTCTACATTGATATTGATCATGCTTTACATACTCAGTACATTCTTCGTACCGACGTCATTTTGTTTGTGGATACTGCGTCATGCCCGCAGGTGTACAGGGAGACAGGCTCGATCCATAGCGGTATTCTCAAAGACCACCCAGCAGAGCTCCATTTCATTCGGAGCCATAGCTTTTGGGTACTTATTCTTTTGTGTAAATAATTATGGGCATAGCGGGGTCCTGTCCCACTTATGTGATGTGTTAGATATGTCTGGCCTTGTTGGCCTACAATTTGTATATCATTTTGTTAGCCTTGTCGGCTCATGTACATTGCTGTGGCATAGATGCCAATTATGATATAAAGGCATTGTTGTCCAATGGGACTAGCATGATGAATGAATAGAAGTATGTTAAATTATGTGGCTCACCTAGATGTAAGTATAAGTGTAAGCCAAGGGGCGCCCGGGTGGGCTAGCACCAGGCGCTCGTCGCGGCCCTCTAGACGGGTCGTGACACTATGACCTCTACATATCATACGCCCGCAGAGGCAATTTCAGTAAGCAGACATATAAATGCATTCATACAGATATGTTCAGATAGTCAGACATACAGATGCATTCATACAGATGTATTCAGTCAGTCAGTTTAGTTTATGATTTTCAAATTTTCTTCATGACTCTTGTGTATGTTACTCTTCTGCCTTACATACTCAGTACATTATCCGTGCTGACTCTCCTATTATTCGCGGGGGGGGGGGGGGGGGGGGGGGGGGCTGCGTTCATGCCCGCAGGTTCAGATAGCCAGGATGACAGATTGCATACTTAGGCTGCTTCTTCAGCTTGACAGTAGAGCACTCCTCTCATGCCGGAGTTGCCCTCTAGACCTGGTATATGTTTTAATGTTTATGGGTTGGACAGGGGCCCTGTCCCATCCGCAGCATGTCCAGTATGTTAGTAGAGGCTCATAGACACTTATATTTAGTCAGACAATGTGGCCCGCTCAGCACATATTTGGTTACATAATTTTATCGGGTAGCCTTATCGGCTTGTACCCCAGTTCAGTTTAGTGATACATGTATATATATATATCTTTTGAGGGCTGTGACCCTCCAGTTTATGACATCTATCTGTCAGTAGATCATGTTGTGAGTGCCTTTAGGTGGCCTAGAATGAGCATAAGCAGATATGTCATGTACGTTTAGTGGCATCTAGGAGGTGAGCTTCTGGGTGTCCGTCATAGTCCTCCGGTTGGGCTGTGACAAAAGTGGTATCAGAGCAGTTCGTCCTAGGGTTGTCTATGAGCCGTATCCAGCAGAGTCTTATCTATGGGTGTGTCATGCACTACACTTATAGGCAGGAGGCTGTAGGATATTTAGGATGGTCATCTTTCTTTCTGATCATAGTTCGTGCAGTAGAGCCAATGATAGGAAAGCCCGTTCTGGTCGAATTTTCGCTAAATTGAAGGATTGTATTGATGAAGAGGACAAGTTCTATTAATGGGAGCATAAGTACGGCTCCGAAGGTGGACATGAGACCCATATCACTCGTCGACTCAGGATCGATGATGTAAAAAGGTATAAGAAAGAGAATCAGCTATTCCCTTAAGACGGATCCCTCGGAGGATGTGGTTCCAGTAGGAGGAGACCCGATTGGGAAATCATATGACAAAGACCCGTTTAAGAGTTCACGAGACTCCTGAGGATCAAGACACAATGGAGGTAGTACAGAGCTTGGTACATCCAGATTTTTCCTATGTTTCAGCATTATGTTAGGCCAGCTTTGATGTTAGTATCACAAAGGTGCCTAGTCCTCTATCTTGGGTTCTAGTTAATCAAGAGTTACTCACAGATTGTGGGGAGTATGAGGTAGAAAAAAAAAAGCTAGTTAAGAAGCAGTGCTTTTAATAAGGACAAAGGGGCTTCATTCCCAGATACATCCGACCTAAGTTCTCCAGTATCTTATTTACAGGTATGTGGCTCTTTTCATCAGAACCAATTGTGTTTTATATGTATATGACCTAATCTAAAGACATCATCAATCATTCGGTACTCTGGGGCTTCAGAAAGTTTGATTGTGGATTGTTCTTACGAATAATTATGTCACGACCCAACTAGGGGCCGCGACGGGTACCCGATACTTGTACCGAGCACCCCTTATCTCGTATCGTACTTTTACTACTAGGTGGGCCGTATAGACTATACCATATCTTTTTGTTTTTTCTGTTACTTAACGCTAACATTAATAGCATAATTGTAAACATGGACTAATAAACTTTGCTAGCACCTTATACAACGATGAGGACAACAAACGTACAAAACATCTGACTGTACATATCTGTCTACGAGCCTCTAAACAAAGTACATCCACATATACAAGAAGGGCCGGGTTCTACCGTGCCCGAATATATACACAAAAGTAGTACCAAGAAACTGAGGCTCCGGAACAACTGGAGCGCTGCCACAGTACTGCTGATGGAGCTCCTAGGAGTCAAATCTGTCTACCTGCTGACCTGCGCGGCATGAAACGCAGCGTCCACAAGAAGGGACGCCAGTACGAGTAATGTACCGAGTATGTAAGGCATGAATAATAACATACGGAAAATATAGAACAGGGATAATGACATAAAAGAGATATAGCGCATATCATGAGGTAGAAACATAACATGTACATATAAGTGCACGTTGACGGATACCATGCATGTTTAGCGCTGCAGAACGTGCAGCCCGATCCATATGTGCATATACTATAACATATTGCTGCGGCACGTGCAGCCCGATCCATATACATATAATACTTTGCTTTCTTGGAAAACATTTCTTTTCATATATATATAACATAGATCATATCATATTGCCGAGGCGTCGGCTCCGGTTCATTTAACCATATATCCCGCGTCCGGGACGATATCATGTACCATACTCCAACTGATCAGGTGGCTATGCGTCTATAGTACCTTACCTTTCCCCATCTTCCCCATATACATTTACATATACTTATAACATGTATACAGCATGCATGAGAGTCCAAGGAAACCATCTTCGCGTCGGAGTGACGTAAGGTCGGTAGCCCCCGATTACATTATGGAATAATCATGATCGTCATGTCTCACCTTGAAGGAACTAATATTATAAGGCGAGACTACTAATGGAGAGTAATATCATGAGAAAACATAAAACAGGATCATAAGGTGTTGTTTCGTATACTTTGGAATCATTAAAAATAGTCATCATTCATGAATAGAGTTGAGAATTCAAGAAATAGCTCAACGTTGTCATAACGTCACTGAAATCATGAACTTGGAACCTTTAATCATGGAATCATCATTGTCATATTCTTCATATAAACATTTTCTTCCTTGACATCATCCATGTCATTGTAGAACATATTCATCGTAATCGTCATAGAAATATTCTCATTAGAATAATTACGACACTTGTGAAGGCTTTAGTGTAATCCGATTTCATTTAACAAGTTGTAGATGTTAGATGCAATTGTTTCAATAAGATAGGAAAAACTTAATTCAATTCTATTGAATGAAAAAGGGCCAATTTCAATCTCGGATTTCTAGGAATAGGATCGTCCCCGAGGCTCGTATTCAAACCTAGTATGTCTAAGACATGCCAAAGAAGGAAGGGTTAATCCTTACATACCTTTTTCCGCTCCTTATGCTATTCCAAATTCAAGTTCCAAATCCTCCAAAATCTAAAAATTGGTCACATTTACCAAACCTTAATTAGAGCATTTAGAAGTGGAATCTTAAAGTAACACTTGTCTACGAAATTTCGGCAGCACTTCCCCTGTAAATACAGCATCCCCAAAATCTAATTTGGCCAATTTCAATCAACAATAATCCGGGAATTCAACCCGGCCAAACTATCAACATAATGTCAACAACCATTCTAACAATTTCCATATTCAATCCAAGATACATTCTAACAACTCAATCAATATACTACTTCCTTCAAGACCTTTCAACCCCAATAAAAACAATAACAACTTAATAATTTACGCACTAACAACATCATATTCCATACACGCAAGAACATCATATTCAATTTACATAATCTCCCAAAACAAGCCTCCAACTACTAAACTTCACTAAGCTCATTAAGCTTTTATTTGCAACAAAAAAATCCACAACACAACAACCAAAATACTAAATAAACTTGCTCACCATTCCTTCATGATTCACCAAATATATACGGCTATACATATAATATACAACTCACGGCCAACATCATGCACACATGGCTATAACTTCACTAAAATCATCCAACTTCCATTATTAACATAACACCCACAACAATAACAACCCAATACTAGATAAAATAATTAAAACATGATTTCTACACACACACATACATGCACGACCACACCCCTATATTCATATTCCTCATGAATTTCATCCATTTTTTGTACACTACAACATGCACCAATATCCATAACATATAAAGAAAGAATTAAACCTTACCTTCTTCCTCACTTCTTCACTTGGATAGAACTCACAACTTGCAAGAATATGGGTTTTTCTTGCTCCAAAGACCACTTCACTTTGCTAGGAACCCTTTAATTAGTAGAAAATGATTTTTAAAGAAATTGTTTTTCCATGTTTCTTGTGGAACTTGCTCTTGGCCGAATGGCCTTGGAAAATTTCTCCTTTTTCTCTTGTTCTTTGTTTTCTTGAAAAGTCTAGAAAGTCCCATGGAAAAGATGACTAAGTCATCTTTTATTTGGTCTCATAAACTTCTAGTTTGGCCTAAGCCCTGTTATGTCCCTTGTTTTCGTATAATTGGAAATCGAGGAATAATTACGACTTGTGTGTTATAAGGACATAATTTAATTTTAGTGAATATGACTATGTTGGTTGGGGAATCTTTAATGTTAAGACATCGGGGAAGGCCGAGAATAAATTTGGAATTTCGAGAATTAGTTTCGGGAATTACAAAACGGGACGTTTTATGAATTGGGCCAAGGAAAATACAACACAAAATTTAGGCCCAAAGAATGGAGGGTGGTCGGCCTTAGCCATGGCCCAAACCCATTACTTTGATGTCATGTGCATAGCACATGACTCTTAAAAGGATATATATCATATATAATTGGATAATTATCAAGAACCTTCAAGAAAACACAAAGCAAGAAAGAAAGAAAAAAGAGAGGGCAATTCGGGTTTGAGAGGAGAAAAGAAAGAAAAGAAAGAAAAAAAATTTGGAGCCAATTCCTTGGTTTAAAAGTTCATCTCTTGTGAAATTATTATCAAGTGCAAAGCCCTCTACAAGTTGATATAAGTGTTGTGGCAAGAAAACAATTCTTATCTCCAAGTGAAGGACTTGAAGAAAGGTGAGGATTTCATGCTTTTGTTATGTTATGAATGGTATATGTATGTTGTAGTATGTGTGAATGAATGGAAAACATGGGAATTTTGTGTGTTGGGACTAAGTGTGTGTTAGCCGTAGGTAAGCATGTATATTGCATGGTTTTGGTGGCTTGAATTCATGTTAGAATCTAGTATGTGATGGTAGAAATTGTAGTAGAAATGAAAGTTGAATGAATTGGGTGGAATTGGAAAAAAATGAATGTTGGCCGTGGCTATGGAAGAAGTTGGAATGGTGATAAATTGTTTTGTTTGATATGTTAGTTGTATGGTTATGATCCTTATAATTTAAATGATGTAAGTTTGCATTGATTTGGAAGTGTTGGAAGAATTATGGCATTGAACTTGGTTGTATGTCATTATGGGAAATTATGCGAATTTATATAGTTTTTGTATAATTGTGAAAGTAAGATCATAGGATGTAAATTGATGTTGTTGTTAGTGAATTCGGAATGAACGACGCAAGTTAGAACGTTCGTTGTAAGTTTTGATGTTTTGAATGAATTATGGAAAGTAATGAATCTTGGGCAATTTTGTATATGGCTTGGAATATATTTGGAATGTGATTGAATGATCTTGAATGAGTAAATGAATATAACGATGTGGATATAGATTTGAAGTTTTGGAAGTTTAAATGAAAAGTTGCCAACTTAGGTAATAAGGTGGAACTTTGAAGCTAGAGTGGTTTGATTATGATTTGTGTTGTTGTTGATGTGTGGGCTGTTGTTGTTGATGTATTTTGAGCCGAGCTAAGTCTCGGGGTTGTTAGATTTATAGGGGAAATGCTGCCGAAATTTCGGTAGACAAAAATGAAGTTAATGGCATTTTTAAGCCTAAGAATCTCAATTGGTAACTTTGACCATTTGCAGATTTCAGACGAAACGGGACTTGACTTTTGGGAGAGCATACGACGTCTGTAAGGTATGTAAAGCTTCCCACTTCTTCGTTTGGCATGTCTTAGTATGCTAGGTGAATATTGGAACTTTCGGAGCATTTCTGCTCCTCGAAACCCGATCCACAGAAAAGTTACTATTCATTCAATTCAATTGAAGCCTAAGGGCTCTATTTTGGCTAGAATGCCACCAATCGTCCGAAACCTATCGAAATGTGATCGGGTCACCTGGTAATGATTATGTATGACCTTTTGGCCTATTAATGTTCGTAAATTATGTTCGCCACCTCAATTTGACTTGAGGTGGGCCCGCTAACCCCGAGACGCCCTATTTGTCCTATCGGGCTCTCCTTTGGAATAAGGTTTGATATGAACCCTTTGATTTTGAAACGTTCTGCTATGAGGTATGTTATGAATATTATGATATGCTAGGTTACGTTTTGAGCCATACGTACCATTTTGGAAACTTTTTGTGAAACGAACCTTCGTATCGACTAAGTATTCGATTATTTTGTACTATGGAATGACTTATGAAACTATTATGTTTTGAAAGACTTTTTTGAAATATAATTTGCATTTGTTTGCTCACGACTCCGCTCGTGCCTTATTATGACTTCGTTCACCGGTTCCCGGGCCGGTTATGATTCGTGCGCCTTACAATAATTCGGTCGTATGCTGTGTTACGGTTCCCGAGGCTTCGCCATTAGGCCGGGTTCCGTTTGGAGTTATGCTGTGATATGGCTCGTGATGCGATACGCTCACCTATGTTTTTGTTTGGGTTCGGAGATACGGAGATTTGAAACCTTCTGGTGTTATGCTGTGTGTGGCGCCAGCGTCGGACTGGCGACCACGTTCCTAAGCGTTTGCATGATTTCGTTTGCATTATGTATACGTATATGACTTTGATACGGATTTTGACATACTGGTTGTACTCCACTTTGTTATCTGATTTGCTTTCAGTTTTGATCCATATTTTTGTACTCCGTGCTTTACATACTCAGTACATATTTCGTACTGACCCCCTTTCTTCGGGGGCTGCGTTTCATGCCCGCAGGTACAGACATTGGTGATCCTCCACTGTAGGCTTCACTTTCTGCTATTTTGGAGTACTCCTTCTGATCCGGAGTCCACTTTTGGTACAGACTCCTTTTGCTATGTATATGCTCTGTATATTTGACGATTTGGGTACGGCGGGGCCCTGTCTCGCCATATGTCTTTGTTTTGAGTTCGTAGAGGCCTGTAGTCATATATGTGGGGTGAGGGTCCTATATATGTTTGTTTGATTTTGTTCTCTGGTCTTAAAGCGGTCCGTTTGTTTTGATGGCCCTAAATGGCCCTTATGCTTATGTTTGCACTTTCGACCGGCGATGTCTATTCCGCCGCTCAATTTGTATTTGATATGGCATTTTGATTTGTGCGACCGCTTAAGACATATTTGATAAAGATTCAGTTTGATATGACTTTTATGAATTTTTGGAATATGCTCGGATTTGGTAAATGAATATGCGATTTGGTCTGGGTACCCAGATAGGGTGCCAGTCGCGGCCCACGGGGCTGGGTCGTGACAAGCCCACTCCAATTGGATGACTCAAATGGCCCATTTTAATTCCCAAGTCCATATATGCATTTGGGTCTTACAACTCATGAAGGATGTTTATTTTTTTCAAATTCCAAATTTACCCTTAGTCTCTCTCCATATTTCCATGAGTCATATCGCGAATTTCCCCTTTTGCCCCTAGCCTTCCTTAACGTTTCCACTTCAAAATTCTTCATAAGCAACTTGTATGCCAAACAAAATGAAAATAAGGCCTTACTTGTTATCTTCCCGCAGTTATCTTGAATCATCCGATTGCACAAAAATGCGGGATATAACATCCTTCCCCCCTTTAGAACATTCGTCCTCGAATATTAAACTGACCTCATAATGTATTATAATACTTCGGGGAGGTCTCCTTCGTAGATATCTCACATGTCGCTTAACATAGCCATTTTAGGAGCTTAGGTTGCCTTTATGTCGTAGGTCACTTGAGTTATCTCCGCTAATACCAAACCAACCGATTAATGACTTACACCTCCTACTGTACAAATCCTCACCTAGTGCCGTCTCAGTTGTCGTTTATATTTGGCGACCTTTCCAGGTATCTCTTGTAGCTCATATTACACCCGCTGTCAACTTATTTTTGCGTCCTTCGTAACCTTCACAATACCCCAACATACTTCAAACCCTAGTCCTGAGTTAATAGGTCCTCTTTATTAGAACTTGAATCGTCATAGTCCATTTTATGCCTAACATGTTCTCCCCTCCCCCTTTATTAAGACGGTCTACACACGCCTATGCCCATTAAATAATTGTCGCCTTCCGCGATCTTTTACAATTGTAATCACTTTTTCGCGGAGTCTGCCGCGTCTATTCCCTCGCTAGATACGTTCTCGTATATCACCGCATTAGGGCCTTCTAGCCTTAACTAGTGTGGGTTCGGCATCTGTCTTACCCAGTGACATCCGTACTTATATCCTTCATCACGTCTTTTGAATTTCATTCAGCTAGCATATTCTATGTATCGCGACACTGTTTGTTAGTGTTCTACAGTCACAGATAAGATGCCATGTACATATATACATTTCCACCACTATTTTACTGACAAACACTTCCAAAAGCTAATCAAATTTCTTTAGTCCTGAAGCTCTGTCATACTTTCTTCCCTTCTGCAAGTCTAGTCCGTCTCAGCCTACACGACTTCTGTAGAGTTTCTAACCACTTCACACACTCTAATTTACTTTAGGCTACTTAATTTCACATTCGTCTCTTGTTCCCACATTTATGAAATTTTCAGCATATTTCCCAGGGGGTCACCCATCCTCCCACCTTAGCACGCTTAACCTCAAAACTTTGGTGCATTTAAATGCGTGAATGCTGGTATAATTATATCGACTGCCCTGCACGACCTTTGTCACATAATTTAAGGTAAGTCGGGGTTCTAGCAACTTCCCAAAACGTCCTCACAGCAGGTCCCACTCCTATCTTCACTTTCCTGACCATACAATTACCATATTGCCTTTGTTTAAATCTTCACTATTTACTCCCATCCATACATATGATTATCTTTTATCCGGGGTTTCTGAATTCGCACTGGTGGCGGAGACATCTCAATCGCCATTATTCACAACCGCTAAGTCTTTGGCCCCTTTTGAATTTCTGTCTGCCGTCACTAATTAGTATTTTGCAAAGATTACGTATACATAGAAAGTTTCAAAGAAAATCTCATATACCTGTAGCCGATCAATCTCGGGCCTGGTCCAGGGAGCTGCCATGTGAAGTGTGCTCCTCATCCTCATCTGTCTACTCTCTACTAGTTTGACTCCCGTCATTTCCCGCATCCGAATTGGAGGAGTATAGATAACCAGGCGATTCCTGGTTCACTGATGACCAGGACAAAGGACAGGAGTAATCCGTAGCATTTTCCGGGGAGGCCTGTCTGACATAGTGCTCCATCACAGAAGCAGCTGGCATATCCCCGGAAGTCTCCTCCTCCGGTGTCCCAGAAGAATGCTCCGATGGGTCTGTGTCATAACTATCCTCCTCCCTGGAGGTAAGAAACTCTGGAGGAATCGTTGCCGGATCCTCCGAGGGATCTGTATCATAGCTACCCTCCGTGGGGTCCTCTACTCTAGGGGTTAGAAACTCTGGAGGAATTGTTGTTGGGTCCTCCGACGGATCTGTATCATAGCTGTCCTCCGTGGGATCCTCTGCTATGGGGGTCAGGAACTCTGGAGGAATTGTTGCTGGGTCCTCAGACAGATCAGTCTCAATCGAATAGCCGAGGCTCCCCTTACTCGGCTCTGGAGATACTCTAGGGGCCTTCTTAGTGCCCCCACTATCTGAAGCTGCTCTCTTCATCGACATTACTGAAACCATAACATAGGATTAGGAAGAGATATAAAGAAACCTGATAGCATAGCTCTATCGCACGATCTAGAATACAAAGAAGGTCATATTTCCTAAATGCCCTGCAGCGTCTTGTCTATAAGTGTGGCGCGCTACACACCCGTAAACAGGACTCTACTGGACACGGCTCGTAGACAAACCCCTAGGACCGAAATGCTCTGATACCACTTCTGTCACGACCCAACTAGGGGCCGCGACGGGTACCCGATACTTGTACCGAGCATCCCTTATCTCGTATCGTACTTTTACTACTAGGTGGGCCGTATAGACTATACCGTATCTTTTTTTTTCTGTTACTTAACCCTAACATTAATAGCATAATTGTAAACATGGACTAATAAACTTTGCTAGCACCTTATACAACGACGAGGACAACAAACGTACAATACATCTGACTGTACATATCTGTCTACGAGCCTCTAAACAAAGTACATCCACATATACAAGAAGGGTCGGGTTCTACCGTGCCCGAATATATACACAAAAGTAGTACCAAGAAACTGAAGCTCCGGAACAACTGAAGCGCTGCCACAGTACTGCTGATGGAGCTCCTAGGAGTCAAATCTGTCTACCTGCTGACCTGCGCGGCATGAAACGCAGCGTCCACAAGAAGGGACGTCAGTACGAGTAATGTACCAAGTATGTAAGACATGAATAATAACATACGGCAAATATAGAACAGGGATAATGACATAAAAGAGATATAGCGCATGTCATGAGGTAGAAACATAACCTGTACATATAAGTGCACGTTGGCGGATACCATGCATGTTTAGCGCTGCGGAACATGCAGCCCGATCCATATACATATAATACTTTGCTTTCTTGGAAAACATTTATTTTCATATATATATAACATAGCTCATATCATATTGTCGAGGCGTCGGCTCCAATCCATTTAACCATATATCCCGCGTCTGGGCATCCCGCGTCCGGGACGATATCATGTACCATACTCCAACTGATCAGGTGGCTATGCGTCTATAGCGCCTTACCTTTCCCCATCTTCCCCATATACATTTACATATACTTATAACATGTATACAGCATGCATCAGAGTCCAAGGAAACCATGTTCGCGTCGGAGTGACGTAAGGTCGGTAGCCCACGATTACATTATGGAATAATCATGATCGTCATGTCTCACCTTGAAGGAACTAATATTATAAGGAGAGACTACTAATGGAGAGTAATATCATGAGAAAATATAAAACAGGATCATAAGGTGTCGTTTCGTATACTTTGGAATCTTTAAAAACAGTCATCATTCATGAATAGAGTTGAGAATTCAAGAAATAGCTCAACGTTCTCATATCGTCACTGAAATCATGATCTTGGAACCTTTAATCATGGAATCATCATTGTCATATTCTTCATATAAACATTTTCTTCCCTGACATCATCCATATCATTGTAGAACATATTCATCGTAATCGTCATAGAAATATTCTCATTAGAATAATTACGACACTTGTGAAGGCTTTAGTGTAATCCGATTTCATTTAACAAGTTGTAGATGTTAGATGCAATTGTTTCAATAAGATAGGAAAAACTTAATTCAATTCTATTGAATGAAAAAGGGCCAATTTCAATCTCGGATTTCTAGGAATAGGATCGTCCATTCAAGTTCCAAATCCTCCAAAATCTACAAATTGGTCACACTTACCAAACCTTAATTAGAGCATTTAGAAGTGGAATCTTAAAGTAACACTTGTCTACCGAAATTTCGGCAGCACTTCCCCTGTAAATACAGCATCCCCAAAATCTAATTTGGCCAATTTCAATCAACAATAATCCGGGAATTCAACCCGGCCAAACTATCAACATAATGTCAACAACCATTCTAACAATTTCCATATTCAATCCAAGATACATTCTAACAACTCAATCAATATACTACTTCCTTCAAGACCTTTCAACCCCAATAAAAACAATAACAACTTAATAATTTACGCACTAACAACATCATATTCCATACACGCAAGAACATCATATTCAATTTACATAATCTCCCAAAACAAGCCTCCAACTACTAAACTTCACTAAGCTCATTAAGCTTTTATTTGCAACAAAAAAATCCACAACACAACAACCAAAATACTAAATAAACTTGCTCACCATTCCTTCATGATTCACCAAATATACACGGCTATACATATAATATACAACTCACGGCCAACATCATGCACACATGGCTATAACTTCACTAAAATCATCCAACTTCCATTATTAACATAACACCCACAACAATAACAACCCAATACTAGATAAAATAATTAAAACATGATTTCTACACACACACATACATGCACGGCCACACCCCTATATTCATATTCCTCATGAATTTCATTCATTTTTTGTACACTACAACATGCACCAATATCCATAACATATAAAGAAAGAATTAAACCTTACCTTCTTCCTCACTTCTTCACTTGGATAGAACTCACAACTTGCAAGAATATGGGTTTTTCTTGCTCCAAAGACCACTTCACTTTGCTAGGAACCCTTCAATTAGTAGAAAATGATTTTTAAAGAAAATGTTTTCCATGTTTCTTGTGGAACTTGCTCTTGGCCGAATGGCCTTGGAAAATTTATCCTTTTTCTCTTGTTCTTTGTTTTCTTGAAAAGTCTAGAAAGTCCCATGGAAAAGATGACTAAGTTATCTTTTATTTGGTCTCATAAACTTCTAGTTTGGCCTAAGCCCACTCCAATTGGATGACTCAAATGGCCCATTTTAATTCCCAAGTCCATATATGCATTTGGGTCTTACAACTCATGAAGGATTTTTATTTTTTTCAAATTCCAAATTTACCCTTAGTCTCTCTCCATATTTCCATGAGTCATATCGCGAATTTCCCTTTTTGCCCCTAGCCTTCCTTAACGTTTCCACTTCAAAATTCTTCATAAGCAACTTGTATGCCAAACAAAATGAAAATAAGGCCTTACTTGTTATCTTCCCGCAGTTATCTTGAATCATCCGATTGCACAAAAATGCGGGATATAACAAATTATAATCAGGACATCCTTATTTCGGACATGGATTCTGAAGTGAGAATTTAAGATTTTAAGTCATATATGTTTATGTACTCTCCGAGAGATTTCTCAGGGAGGGATGCAGATGTTGTAGTAGAACTAAGCAGATAGGGTGGGACATAAGAATTTTAAGAAATTGAAGAAAGATAAGGTGATATTTCATCCCCTACACTTATTAGCAGTATTAGATTGAAGCACCCTGGGCTTATAGTATATTGGCCTTTAAGAGGAAAGAAACAGAAAAGAAGCCGAATAAAGGAATAAGACACCAATGATAGAAGGTGTAGTAGATACGAGTAGATGAGATTTGAAGATACCCATGGATGAGGAGTGCGGTGTGTGATCAAAGAAAAGGATACGGGATGATTTGTATTAATAGTGTAGGTAAATCAAGGGTTCATAGACCAGAAAGTAAGGAGTAGGATCAGAAAGTGAGTTAATAAGTGAATTTGAGGTCCTTGGCAAGGACTAGATTATAGGGTATATATAATTTTAACTAAGGATTACAAGATGGTTATAAGGTAGCTTGTGGGAGTAATTGTTAAGGTCACCGTTTTGAAGGATTGCGAGTTTTGTGATATGTAAAGAACCAAGCCACTGAAAGTCAAGGAGCGAATTATGTGTTCTGCCAAAGGATATGTTCTAATACAGGGACAGCGAATAAGATATGAAGCGAGACGTTATATGAATGTCTGTGAGTAGCTGATAAAGTATTTAGTATGCTTCCCAAGGTATATGGGCCGAAAAGATGTAATCTACGAAAGAAATTGGGTGCAGACCTTCAAAGGCACTCAAGTCATGCAAAGTTGTAAAAGCACCAAAGAATAAGTTTATCTCCTGTCCTAAGATTGGGAAGATGAATCACAAACAAGTATGCATCTCCTATGATTGGAGTTCATATTATGAAAGTCACGTTATCAACCTCCCAGTTTACCTTTATGGTTTATAAGTTTTAGGGATGTCCAAGGGAAACCCCAAGACTTTCTCTAAGTAAAGGATAGGTCTTGCTAAACAAAAGTATTGTCAAGTATGCAACCAATATTTACTTCTCCTTATATAAATGATCCTTACGAAGTTGAAGAAAATAGAGATTATTTGAAGGATCAGTTGAATCAATTTGGTCTATAAGGGAGTAGGATAGCTCCTTGCATATGTACAAATGATTGTAAGTAGCTAAATAAGATGATAGCTAAGGATGAGCAAGTACGATTAAGGGTTGACGATTTGTTTTGCTAGCACAGAATGCTTCCTTAAATATGAACATGGGCTCCAGTTATTCCCAGATAAAGGTCAGAGGAAAGGCGTCCCAAAGACAACTTTCAGGATCAGGTAAGTTACCTCAAGTTTTGAGCAACCCCGGTAGTATTATGGGCT
This sequence comes from Lycium barbarum, assembly GCF_019175385.1. Taxonomy (NCBI): domain Eukaryota; kingdom Viridiplantae; phylum Streptophyta; class Magnoliopsida; order Solanales; family Solanaceae; genus Lycium; species Lycium barbarum. Next base: position 38,127,930 of record NC_083341.1, on the reverse strand, counting down.
TGATGAGTAAGTGTGTTTAGACTCCTCCAAAACCTATTCGTAACAGTGTTCCTAGACAATCTTGGGGTTACTCTTGCTCAAATTCAAAGCATGTTGTTCGTTACGTGCAGACCTATAGTTCTTAGGATCAGGAATTGTCGGCTCAGAAGTTTTTCCAAATCGAACGGTATAGTGCTTCTAAAGTTAGAATTAAGGAGAGTTAAAGCTATACAGAATTGACCAAGGGCTAGAAAAATCATAGAAGTCGGTGATTTCATGGACTTAGCAAGTTATTATTGGAATCTTGTGAAGGATATTTTTTCCATATTTTGTGCCACTGTTAAACTGGCCAAGGAAACAGCCAGACTCCAGAGGACTGATAATTGCAAGCCTAAGTTTCCAGAAGATGTGTAACAAATGAAGTTTAAGCATCAAGTGTAACATTCCTAAAGGGACCGGATAGCCATATCACGCGTTATGATGATTCAAACATTGAGCTAAGTTATGGATTGATACAGCATGGTGAGATTATAGCTCATGCCTCAGGATAGCTATAAAGGTATAAGAAGAATCATTCGACCCATGCTCTTAAGCTAGTTATAGTTATGTGCACAGGAAAGGATACATTGGGGTAACGTCGATATTAATTATATAAGTACTCTATGAGATTTTAGCGCACCCTTACTAAAGATAAGTTGAGTTTACGACAAGGTCAATAAATAGAATGATGGAAAGACTCCGATGATTGTGAAAGACAATGGAAGCAAAGAAAGATGCTAATGTTCGAGCCACAGATCTAGAGTAACTCAGTTTATGTCAAGATAAAGAGGAAATGTTGAGGACTTGTGAGTTCAGCAGTTAGTCAGTATCAGGATTTATTAGTAAACTTAGATCATGGCATCTATTTGGGGTATAACTATATTAAGTCAAGGAAAAATAGTTCGTTGAATTTGATGTCAGCTCATTATAGGATTACAGATCCTCAAGGGAGGAGCTATCTTTATACATCCTGCAGACTGGGACTATACCGAAGCAATTGTCCAACGTGATCAGATTGACCACTGATGAAAGGAAAAAACTTATTGCCTCGTTATGCTAGGAGGTTGAGAACAACAAGGACATACATTAATACTACTAAGAAGGGAATGAGGAAAGACATACCAAACTTCATAGTGCAACGAAAGTTAGATATCAGAAGTTCAGTAAGTTATAGTAAGTCATTGAGACTCCAAACCATCAATATAGATGACCATGTTTACCGCGGAAGTTTACCTCAGTTATGGAAAATTTCCAGTAGGCCTATGGAAACAGCCTATTCCCTGTTCATCAAGACTACTTGTACACTAGGGGACTACGTAAATCCTATGTCAGGAAGGGATAGTATGATGTGTCCATTGCTTATGTCTATCATTCAGACCAGGGGAGCGCAAATTATAGCTTACTCCAGAAGGATTTAAAGACTCTAGATAAGTCTTGTTTAATCTGAGCATACCATGAGATACTTAAGGATATGCCACAAGTTTGCGTGACATATTTCAAAGGTAACCGAGACGACCCCTAATGCTTATTGAGATCATTATTTCGGTATTCAGATGAATCTATACAAGGCTTGGACCAGATTTATTTATTATTAATAACAAGCAGTAGAAGGATCTGGGATCCCCAGAACCGACAAGAGTTCCCTACCTATATCAGACTATGTACTCTAGGAGGTACCATCTCAGAAGAACGCGATAAAATTCAGAAAGAAGAACAAGCTTAGCCTTTGATATATTGAGCCTTACAGATTATATGCAAGCCAAAGATTTAAAGCCCTAGAGTCAGTGCCCAAGATTTATATGTCAAACTAGAAATTCTTTGAGAATTATGCCAGTTAATGATAGTCAGATTACAAAGTAGCTATGTGTAGTTACTGCATGAGAAAACTCCAACGCTATACTTGATAGCCAACTCTAAAGATTTAGATTAAGTACTAGAAAGTAAAGTTGAAGTCCTATAAAGAAGTCGAAGAGTAATGCATAAGGTTGAAGATTCCAGAATATGGACTGGAATAGTTGGACTATGTAAGGTTATTGAAGAGAAAATTTCGTGTTATTCGTAGAGTCTGCAAATGGCCTACAGGTTATCGAGAGGCATGAAACACTCAAAGGGTTGTAAGGTCTCTAATGAATCGACGAGGGACATAGGTGAGTTATAAGTCTTGTGTAAAGGTTAAAAGGTAAGATGAAGTGAACGATACATCTTGAAGGAATAACTTATAAAAGAAGAAGGAGTTGAGTTATGACTAAGTATTCTAATATGCAAGATATAAGAGGAAGAGGATAACCAAAAGGAATTGAAGAAGGTGAGTTCGTTGAAAGTTCACATTAACATCCCCTATAAGGTTTCTGATAGTGACTTGAGTTAAGTCGACATTTGAGGATGAATGTTCCTAGGGGGGGGGGGAGGATGTTACACCTTGAAAAAGATTTTCGTGTCATGTGCGTTGTGAGTAAACTAACGTAAGCTCGAAGAGGTCATGGAACCCTTATAAGGTTAATGAATACTCTTACCAAGTGTTAAGCAAGCATCTAAAGGTTTCGGGATCAAGCAAATCGAAGAAAATAAGTTTGTCAAAAATTTGGAAAAAGGTTGAAAGAATTTTGGATCAACTTTGGAGGGCTATATCTCCTAGTATATTGAGAGTTTTAAGGTGTTTCAAAATCCTAAAATAAATTTAGTCGAGTCTAGTTTCCAGCGCAATAAACTGCTCGTCAATACAGCATCTGAGTGGAGAATTATGGACGTTACAAGTTAGGTCGACAGAGCAGAAGCGGACTGCTACAGTACCCGACCCAACATACCTATAAATATCCCTCTAGCCCATCATTTTTCATCCTCTTTTCATTCACCACACTTCTAAAGAGTTCTAGAGAGCTCTTGAGGGTTCCATAACTCTCCATAAATTTCCATAATCTTCCATAATATTCCATAATCCTCCATAACCTTCCATAATCTTACATAACCTTTTCATATTATTAAGAGAGAATACCAACATCAAAACCCCAAGGATAATCCATGGAAGATAATTGTTCTTGTTTCTCCTCAAGGTGGTGATGAACTTGGTCTTGGAAAGGGGTGAATAAAGTGAAGTTCTTCTACTATAAGGTATGTTCTTCCTATTATTTGCATGATTAAGATGATGTAAAGGTTTAGCAATTCTTAGAGAGGAAAGAATCATAGCAGAAAAATCATAAAGTGTTGAGTTGAAGTTGATGGCCATGAGGTGAATTTGAAAGGAGATTTTGGACTAATTTGAGATTAAATTAAATATAATTCCTTGATTATGGCATTGTGGATATGGTTATGGTTAGTTGAGAAATTTGGAAATGATCGTGTAGGATGTTTTATGGAACCCATTGGTGTTGATAATATTGTGGTTGATGTTAGTATTGTTATTATTTTGTTGGTTGCTGGATTATAATTTTGGGCTAGGCATATAAACAGGAGAGATGCTGCCCGAATTTTGGCAGATTCTAAAAAGATTTCATTTGGATGCCTGAGACAAGTGTATGATATTGAGCCTAATGATAATATGGATGGTTTACGTGTAGATTTACGAGCTTGGAAGGATAAAATTTAAATGTCTAAGGCTACAGACAGGTATGTTAAGGCTTTTCCTTTCTTTCATTTTGGCATGCTTCTTCAGCTTGACAGTGTAGCACTCCTTTCATGCCGGAGTTGCCTTCTAGACCTGGTATATATTTTGATGTTTATGGGTAGGACAGGGGCCCTGTCCCGTCCCAGCATGTCCAGTATGTCAGTAGAGGCTCATAAATGCTTATATTCAATCACACTGTGTGGCCCGCTCAGCATCTGTTTTGTTAAATAGTTTTATCGATTAGCCTTGTCGGCTTGTACCCCGGTTCAGTTTAGTGATGCATGTATATATATATATCTTTTAAGGGCTGTGACCCTCCAGTTTATGACATCTATCTATTAGTAGCTCATGTTGTGAGTGCCCTCAGGTGGCCTAGAATGAGCATGAGCAGATATGTCATGTACGTTTAGTGGCATCTAGGAGGTCAGCTTCTGGTGTCTGTCATAGTCCTCTGGTTGGGCTATGATAATTGAGACTTGACAGACTTGTGGTTTATAAGCTTGATCTTAGGATGTGACTCAGTTATGGGATATTCTGTGACTTGGATTTGAGTATTAATTGCCTAGCTATTTATCTTATTGAATTTATGCTTATATACGCGAACTAATCTTTGTCGGCCTGTGATGCTTACCGGTACATAGTGTTGGTACTGATACTACCTTGCTGCACCCTTTTTGAGTGCAGATTATGTTCTAGAGATTTCATCTAGACCACATCTCTAGCTTGAAGCTAGTTAGCTTGATCGGATCCGAGGGTGAACTTCTATCCATGCCATGCCACCTGAAGATCTCTCTTTTCCGATGTCTACTTTTATTCCAGACATTATTTGCTACTATATTTTAGATATTCTTCATTCTTTACACATTGTTGGTTAGAGTTTTTGTACTATAACTTTCACATTTAGGGGGTGTAATAGTTAAGACTTCCGCGCTTATATTAATTATTATTTATGACTTGGTCATACTATTTATTCATTTACTTATTTATTAATTGTTAGAGTATAAATGATTAAAGTAGTTAAAATTGGCTAGTGATTAATGGGTTAACGGGTAAGGGTTCGCCTACTAGTGATAATAAGGTAGGTGCCCGCACGATCAGTAATTAGGGTCGTGACAGTCTCTTAAAGTTTTTGATATTATGAATTAGTCGTATGGTCCACCTAGATATGATTATGAGAAGTATGTTAAGCGGTGCTCGGTAGGTTAGCTTCGGGTTCCCGTCATGGCCCTCCGGTTGGGTCGTGACAAAAGTAGTATCAGAGTAGTTCTCCCTAGGGTGTGTCTACGAGCCATGTCCAGTAGAGTCTTGTTTATAGGTGCGAAGCGCGCCACACTTATAAACAGGAAGCTGCGAGGAATTTAGGAATAATTGCCCTTTCTTTCTTATCTTAGATCGTGCGATAGAACCATGTTATCATAATTCCCTTTTTCCTAAAAGTGGCAAGGTACAGGTTGTGTCGATAGAGCTATTAGCGCCAAAGTACAGGATTTCATTAATTTGGATCCGACAGAATTCTTTGGGTAAAAACCAGATGGGGACCCGCAGAACTTCATAGAGGAGATATTGAGGAAATTGTGGGTAATGCATGCTTTTGATGGTGTGTTACAACCCTCGCTTTCATAGTAGTAGAATCTACGATTTCCTAGTCAGGTATGCCTTCGGAATTGAGACTCATGTCTGAGTTTTAGAGATAAAAAGTGTCTTACACCATGTACAAGGGTACCAGCAGATATTCCTGGCAATTTATAGAGTCAGAAGTTGAACGAATCGAATCGATGTGATCTGAACTGAATCAGAAAACCTGCAGACACTAGTCATCGTCGACGGGTCATCGACATGGTCGACGGACCGTCGATGTGCGGTGTCGACAAGGTCCCGCAGCCTTGCATCTGCAGGCGTAGGTCGACGGAGCAAATCGACGGGTCGTCGATCCGCTTGTCGTACCGGACCGCTATTGCCTTTTTAATTCCGAGTATAAATATGTGTTTCACGACCCTATTTCATATTTTCATCCATTCCAAATTAGAAAAATCCTAATATATTCTCTCCCAATATTTTCCATCATATTAGTGGAGATTTGGTAAGATCCGAGCCCTGTAAAACCCAAGCTTGTGAAGAAGAAGGTTGCTTCTAGGATTTGTTTAAGGTGGTGAAGCTTAGGGAGTTGAAGTTGAAGTAATTCTTGGGATTTTTGACCCCTCAGGGTATGTAAATGATTTCTACCCTTGTATTTGAGTTTATTATCAAGTGTTTTGGTGATTCTAAGTTAAAAGAGGGTATTTGTGGAAGTGGTACGTTGATGAAGGGTAATGTAGTGACTTGAGGCTATTTTAAGAGATGATGGGGATAAATTTGAGTACATATTTATATATAAGTGTTGTTATTGTTGTTGTGATTAATGTTGGATTGAATGGGAAGTTGAAGAGTTGTAAGCTTACAAAGAAAATTATTGTCTATAAGTCGTTAAGCTTTATATGTATTTGAGGATGATTAGTAAGCGAGGTACATAGTCTAATTGAGGCCTATTGTATTTCAATTGTAGCCTTGCAAGTTCAAGAAGTAGAGGTTGGATGATTGGGTACACTTCAAGGTATGTATAGGCTATCCATTCTTTCCTTTGGCATGATCATATGGTGTGATCCAACAGGAGAGTAAGCGAGCTTCCATATTACTCTATTCCTAGAAGCATTAGGAGTACTTCAGTCTTGATGTTCATGTACCCCGTTTATGAGTGATCCTTCTGTTCATGAGTTCAGTCTTATGTAGCCAGTTCTATGCATACAGTTGATTCCTGCATTACATTCATTATATATTTATGTACATTGACCCATGACCAGAAGGCGTTATATATATATATATATATATATATATATACCTGATCAGCTGTGCACATTGATGATGATATTGATTATGGCCACAGAGGAGCCGATATGATATGATGAGATGCCATAGAGGCTTTACAGGCGTTATACACGCACATATATCAGGCGTTATATACACACACATATATAGATGTATGACCTTCATTGATAGGCATGAGCATGTATATTATGCGCCCATAGTGGCATTGTCAGTTACACAGATTTATGCAGATACTAGTTCATACAAGTACATGCAAATAGTCATTTCAGCTTATGAGTTCAGATCTTATTCACGATTCTTATATATATATATATATATGATATTCTTATGCCTTACATACTCAGTACATTATCCGTACTGACTCCCCGTTTCTCGGGGAGGGGGGGGGGGTGCGTTCATGCCCGCAGGTACAGGTAGACAGACAGGTGGTCCAGCTCAGTAGGACCTTTAGATCTAGCAGTGGTCAGTGCACACCATTTGATCCGGAGCTGCAGTCAGTTTTGGTATGCCACCTTTTTGAGATGTTTATGCATATAGGTATGACGGGGCCCTGTTCCGTCCTTTCTACAGCTTTCACTCCAATAGAGGTCTGTAAACAGTTGTATGTATTAGTCAGATGATATAGCCTTGTCGGCTCCCATTCTTTTGTGTATAGTATATGTAGCGGCCTAACTGGCCTGCACTGTTCTTCAGTATGTATGTGTATATACAGATTGTACAGAGTCTTGATATTTCTCTTTTATGAGATCAGTTCATTCCATTTATGGGCCCTTGATGTTCTGTATGTTTCAGATACGTGTTGAGGGGCGTTTGGTCGCTAGAGGTTAGACACTCGTCACGACTCATCAGTTTGGGTCGTGACATGTTGAGTCGGTAGAGTTGGCCTCTTATGGATTGCCAGATGTGGTTGTTCATTGGTATAGTACCTGGGTGTTTTCTAGAGGAGTAAATACATCTCCACCGATATGGCAAGAGTTTGTAGATGCTTTTCTCTAACACTATTTACCGCTAGAGGTTCGACGGGCCAAAGCTGATAGATTCTTAAACCTCAGACAGGGTAACATGAGTGGCCGGGAGTATAACCTTCATTTTAATTCCTTGGCTAGGTATGCTCTAGCTATGGTAGCGGATATGAGAGATCACATCCACCGGTTTATGAATGGTTTGGGGCCACATTTGATGGATGATTGTTTGACAGCCTTCAGGAAGGTACGAATATTTCTAGTATTCAGGCCCATGCCCTTAATCTTGAGGAGCGACAGCAGTAGTGGAGGAGTTAGCGTGAATATGATAGGGGTTATAGTAAGAGGGACAGATCCTCAGGTGCTGTTAGTGAGTTCGGAGGAGGTAAGCGGTCGCAGTATTCCAGGTACTTAAGCCATTCAGCAGCTAGTGCAGCTCCGCAGTTTACAGGCAAGAGATTCGATCGCCCTATACATTCCGGACCAGGTCAGAGTTTTAGAGCCTCGGGTACCCAGTTTAGGGGTGATTCTGGTCAGGTAAGGCCACCTTTACCACGATGTACTCAATGTGGCAGGATACATTCAGGACAGTGCTGCCTATATTTGGATGCTTGTTATGCTTGCGGTCATCCGAGTCATATGATGTGAGACTTTTCATCTAGAGGTGGTAGAGGTATGGTTCAGCCCACGTGATCAGCAGCTGGTTCTTCATCTTCGGTATGCCCTTTGGGGTAAAGTTCACAGACTCCAGTAGGCCGTGGTAGAGGTAGAGGGGGAGCATCTTGTTCGAGCGGTCCTTAGAATGACATCTATGCACTAGCTGGGCGACAGGATCTTGAGTCTTCCCCCAATGTTGTCACAAGTATCTTATCAGTATCTTCTCATGACGTATATGCATTGATTGATCCAGGTTGTACATTGTCGTATGTTAATCCTTATATTGCTGGTCGGTTTGGGATGAAACTTGAGTCGATTAAACATTTCGAAGTATCTACACCTGTTGGTGACCCAGTGATGGCTTGACAGGTATATAGAAATTATGTGGTTGTAGTCTGTGACCATCGTACTATGGCTGATTTGATTGAGCTAAATATGGTGGACTTTGATGTTATTATGGGTATGGATTGGTTGGCTTCCTGTTATGCCAATGTTGATTGTAGGACAAAAATGGTTCGTTTTCAGTTCCCAGGAGAGACAGTTTTAGAATGGAAGGGTAATACAGCGTCCCCGAGAGGTAGGTTTATGTCGTATCTCAAGGCAAGAAAGATGATTGCTAAGGGGTGTATTTATCATCTAGTCCAAGTTCAGGATACGAAAGCAAAGCCACCAACTCTTCAATCAGTTCCAGTAGTGAATGAGTTTCTAGATGTGTTTCCGGAGGAGCTTCCAGGCCTTTCACCAGAACGGGAGATTGATTTTGCTATTGATGTGTTACCGGATACTAAGCTAAGATCTATTCCTCCTTATAGAATAGCTTCTGCAGAATTGAGGGAGTTGAAGGAGCAGTTGAAGGATTTGATTGAGAAAGGATTTATCAGGCCTAGTTCATCGCCGTGGGGAGCACCTGTGTAGTTTGTAAGAAAATAAGATGGCTCCTAGCGAATGTGTATCTATTACAAACAGTTGAATAATGTGACGATAAAGAACAAGTATCCACTTCCAAGGATTGATAATTTATTTGATCAGTTGCAGGGCGCCAAATAGTTCTCAAAGATAGATTGGAGATCCGGGTATCATCAGGTGAGAGTCAAGGAGAAAGTCATTCCGAAGATAGCTTCAGAACCAGATATGGTCACTTTAAATTTCGTGTGATGTCATTCAGATGAACGAATGCTCCAGCGGTATTTATGGATTTAATGAACAGTGTATTCAGGCCTTTTCTAGATTCATTTGTGATTGTGTTCATTGATGATATTGTGGTGTATTCTCGATCCAAGGCAGAGCATCCGAGGCAGAGCATGCAGGTCATTTACGTGTTGTCTTCAGAGTTCTTCAGGCTCAGAAGTTATATGCAAAGTTCTCAAAATATGAGTTCTGGTTTAATTCTGTGACTTTTCTAGGGCACATTATTTCAACTGATGGTATTCGGGTGGATACTTCGAAGATTGAAGCGGTGAAGACTTGGCCAAGACCTATAACACCTATTGAAGTTCATAGTTTTCTGAGATTGGCAGGTTATTACAGAAGATTTGTAGAAGGATTTTCTTCAATTTCTGCACCACTGACGAAGCTGACTCAGAAAGCAGCTAAGTTTCAATGGATGGACGCTTGCGAGCGCAGTTTCCAGGAGTTGAAGAGTAGGTTGACTTCGGCCCCAGTCCTGACACTTCCAGAAGGATTAGAGGGCTATGTTGTTTATTGTAATGCCTCAGGCGTTAGACTAGGTTGTGTATTGATACAGCACAGTAAAGTCATTGCCTATGCTTCAAGCCAATTGCAGAAACACGAGAAAAAATTACCTGACCCATGATCTAGAGTTGGCTGCGGTAATTCATGCATTGAAGATATGGAGGCATTATTTGTATGGCGTTCATGTAGATATCTATATAGACCATAACAGCCTCCAGTATATTTTCAAGCAGAAGGAGTTGAACTTGCAGCAAAGGCGATGGTTGGAACTATTGAAAGATTATGATGTTAGTATTTTATATTATCCTGGAAAGGCGAATATAGCTGTTGATGCTCTTATCCGCAAATCCATGGGTAATTTATGTGATGTCCAACCAGAGAAAAGAGAGCTAACTCATGAGCTTTAGCAGTTAGCTAGCCTATGTTATATCCCGTATTTTCGAACGTCGGATTATTTGTAAACTGAGGTGGGGCCCACACGTCAAGATTTTTTTTGGAACATGTGACAAGTTATATGAATCGCATATGTAAAATTAAACACAACTTGTGAAGGGCCCTTGGGCCAAATCAAAGTGGAAGCCCTCCAAACGAATATTTTTAAGAAAACGTTTTCGGGTAACTTGACTTCGAGGGGCAAAAACGGTATTATACGTTTGGAATTTGGAAAACTACCAAGAAATATAAGTTGTAGGTAATTGAATTAGCTGTCCAACCATAGGTCCTGGGTTCCCAGGCGACATCGGTACAAGGAGATATGGACGTTTTAAGGTCGAAAGGTCAGTGGGCTAGGCCCAATTCGTGACCAACCGGGTTGGCCCAAAAAAAAAAAAATAAGAGAAGAGGCCCAAATTTGAGGGGGGTGGCCGGCAAAGAGGCCTTGGCCCAAGCCCACAAATTAATCATGTGATTAATTATATAGAAGGCACTTATCATCTTCAAGAAGCTTCAAGAAATCAAAACAAAAACAAGAGCAAAAGAGAAAGAGAGGCTCACGGCCAAAAAGGAAAAAAAAAATTCCAAGCCTTCAACTTTGATTCAAGAATTATAAATTCCTTGTATTCCTACTAAGTTCAAGATTCCCTACAAAGTGGTATAATTATCTTGGCAAGAAAGTGACTTTGGTGGCAAGGAGAACTTATTGGAAAAAGGTAAGGATCTTATGTTTCTTTTATGTTATAGAAGAATTATATATGTTATAGTATGTAGAAATGAATGAAAAGTATGAAAATTTTGGGTGTTGTGGATATGGGTGTTTGGCCGTGTGCATCAAATTGGAAGGGGGAATATGAATTAAATTATTTAGTATGTTAATTGTGTTGTTGTAGCCTTGTGATGAAAATAGAAGATAAATGGTTCTTGTTGTTATGGAAAATTTGTTGTAAGGTTGTTGTAGGAAAATATGCAACTTTATTGTAGTTTATGTAAATATGGAAATGAAAGTGGTAAGGTGCAAATTATGAATATTGTTGATGAAATTGGAGCCTCGTAGGTTATTCTGCTCATAGAAAAGCGAGTCTGAATTTTGGTACTAATCATTCAGCACCATTGAATTATAGTCCTTAAGTTTTGTTGGAAAACTGTTCAAACATCCATAACCCGTACAAACGTGATCGGCTCGCTTTGAAACCTTCATGGATGACTCCATAAAGTCCAATGTTTGTAATTTATATCCGCCACCTCGACTTGACCCGAGGTGGGCCCACAAGTTCCGAAACTTCCTTCGTTTGTCTCACTTGAGCTATTCTTGTATGATATAAAAGTAAGTATTCTGCTATTCTGGATAAGCTACTTACCTTCTGTATTTTTCCTGATATATGATTCTTGTGTGATGCATGATTCTGGCATGTGTGATTTATGTTTGGAAAGTAACAAAGTTGGCATTTATATTATTGTGCGTACTATGTGATATTGACCGTGGAACCCTGACCGCGGTGTGTGCGACATTGACCGCTGGACCCCTGACCGAGGTATGCCGCACTATGTGATGTTGACCGCTGGACCCCTGACCGCGGTATCTGCGACATTGACCGCTGGACCCCTGACCGCGGTATGTCGGGTTTGGGATATTAACCTCTGGGTACTTGGCCGCGGTATGTGTGATAGTGACCGCTGGACTTTTGGCCGCGGCAATTGTGTGTTTGATTTTCTATGTGTATGAGACGGAAATGTTTTTCAAAGGAAAGCAAAGCATTTTAGCATTCTGATTGCCGTATTTGTCTTCCGGAACCTCTTATGTATGATTTGTACGTCAGATGCAACACTTTGGTATTCTGGTTATTGTGCTCACCCTCTGTACATTGTACTTCGGTTATGACTTCGTTTTCTGTACTTCATGCTTTGCATACTCAGTACATCTTTCGTACTGACCCCCTTTCTTCGGGGGATGCGTTTCATGCCCGCAGGTACGGACTCACGTTTTGGTGACCCATTGGCGTAGGATTTTCATTCTGCGGTTCGGAGTGCTCCCTTTGTTCCGGAGCCGACTTTTTGGGTACATACTCTTCCGATGTATATGCTTATGTTTATTCAGGGTACGACGGGGCCCTGTCCCGCCATCTGATTCTGTTGTTCCGTATTAGAGGTCTGTAGACATAGACGTGGGTAATGTACAGTTTTGTTTGGACGCGTTGTGTGAATTGGGTTTGGGCGGCTCATCCGCCGTGGCAGCCTTATCGGCCGCGTGTATGTATACTTTGGTTCGTTATGTATAGTATGATAGCCTTGCCGGCTTCTATGCAGTATATATGGTTGCAGGCACCAGTGTGGAGCCACGTCTCATATTCATTATGTACGAGTCGTCTGTATGCTGAATCTGGTACATGAGCGCGTAGGGGTGCCCAGCTCGGGCACTAGTCACGGCCTACGGGGATGGGTCGTGACAGAAGTGGTATCAGAGCGGTTCGTCCTCGGATTGTCTACAGACCGTGTCTAGTAGATTTTTGTTTATCGGTGTGTTGTGCACTACATCTATAAACAGGAGGCTACAGGGCATTTAGGGTGTTATCTTTCCTTCTGGTCCTAGATCGTGCGATAGAGCTATGTTATCAGGATGGTTCTTCCCTGACGAATTGTTATATTTTCAGCGATGCCTCCGAAGAAGGCCACAGCCGCCCAGAGGGGCAAGTCTACAGCGGCAGGTGAGACCAGCCGAGCTCAGGTGACTACTAGGGCTCGTGCCCAGATTGAGCCAGATGTTATGCCTTCGACGGCCAGTTCTGCTACGCCACCAGTATCAGAGGGATTTGGAGCAGCCACAGCTGCAGCACAGGGGGCGGCTCCACCGCCAGCTCCCGCGGCACCAGTACCTGTACCTCCAGCCCCCCAGCCAGGGGCGGATTATGGGACCCTGCGAGAGACAGTCCAGTTATTGACTCAATTGGTAGCGGGGCAGGTTTACAAACAGGGAGCAGGGGATGATCGTGTAGACAGGCGCGATAGTCAGAGGGCCCGTGATTTTCTGCTTTGTCGCCCACCAGAGTTTTCCGGGTCAAAGCCCGCAGAAGATCCTCAGGAGTTCATCCGACAGATTCCTACTATTGAGACAGAGGGGTAGGAGTGTCAAGGAGTATAGTCTGGAGTATGATTCGCTGGCCAGATATGCGCCCGCTTATGTCGCTGATATGACTGACCGGATGCACCGGTATGTGATAGGGCTGGATGATTATTTGGTTGACAGTTGTACGGTGATGGCGGCCCAGACAGGGATGGACATTGCCCGTATACAGGCCCACGCCCAAAGCATGGAGAACCGACACCGAGGGCGTCAGCCTGACAGGGATTATGACAGGGGTCCGCCCAAGAGGTCCAGATCCGCGAGATATTCTGGAGATTCGCGAGGCAGGCAGCCTCAGCAGCAGCAGAGCAGATATCCTCCCCAACCAGCACCGAGCATACCCCCACAGTTCCCCGGCTGGGGACCGGATGGTGCAGAGTATTCAAGAGCAGGCTAGAGCTCTAGGGCTTCATGCTTACAGATGGACAGAGGTTCCAGCCAGTTGAGGCCACCCCTACCCCGATGTCGTCACTGTAGGAGACACCACCAGGAGGGGGAGTGTCATCATGCCACGGGTGCTTGCTTTACCTGCAGCTAGCAGGGCCACTATATGAGAGATTGCCCACTCAGGGACAGTGTCGGGGGAGCAGCTCAGCCTACCGGGTCAGTCGCCGGTTCGTCTTCCCCTTCCGTAGCTATGCGCCCGATGGGACGGGGCACACCGGCACCAGCACGCCGTGGCAGAGGCCGTGGCGGAGCCTCCAGTTCCGGCGGTCCATCGAACCGCCTATATGCGCTGACCAGCCGGCAGGACCCAGAAACGGCACCAAGTGCAGACCCAGGTATATTATTAATCTTTTCTTGAGAGATATGTGTATGGATAGATCTGTACTCTATCATATTACGTGATTTTCTTCTTCTGGGTGTTAGTAAAAGTAAGGTAATTTTCAACCCAATAGAACTATATGAGATAGCTATAAATATATAGATGGAAATGGACATTGAGGATTCAGAAGGGCGATATGATAATTGTATGGTTTAGACTGGGGTGGGACCCGCTACGAGAACTTTCCGAAAATTTACTAAGACCCCGATCTGCCCTAAATTGCGTGACAAAGGTCGTGTGGGACAGTCGACGTAATTATATTAGCATTAACGCATGAAAGTTTCGAGGTTAAGCGTGCTGGGGCCAGAGTAATTTTGGGATGGGTGACCCCCTGGGAAGGATACCCAAATTTTCATAAATGCAGATATAAAAGGGCAAGTGGGAAATTTGGAGTAACCTAAAGGAAATAAGATGTACTGAACGGTTAGAAACCCTGAATAGGTCGGGTAGGCTAAGGCAGACCCAGCCGGTAAAGAAAAGGAAGCGTAACACAGTTCTGTGATCAGAGTAAGTTTGAATAAGTGTTCGGAAATGTCTTATGAGCAGAATGGTAGTAAATATACGTGCATGCGTACGACATCCCATTTATGACCGCACCGATCGACGGTGGGCCCCAGCAGTCAGTGTTGTAATACATGAAAGAAAATAACTGTGGTAGCGTTTGAAAATTCATGAAGGAAAAACAGAGACCTTCCCGAAGTACGATGAACCCCATAAGGTCAGTTGAACATTCGAGGACGAATGTTCTAAAGGGGGGAAGGATGTTATATCCCGTATTTTCGAACGTCAGATTATTTGTAAGCTGAGGTGGGGCCCACACGTCAAGATTTTTTTTGGAACATGTGACAAGTTATATGAATTGCATATGTAAAATTAAACACAACTCGTGAAGGGCCCTTGGGCCAAATCAAAGTGGAAGCCCTCCAAACGAATATTTTTAAGAAAACGTTTTCGGGTGACTTGACTTCGAGGGCCAAAACCGGTATTATACGTTTGGAATTTGGAAATATACAAAGCAATAGAAGTTGTAGGTAATTGAATTAGATTTCCAACCATAGTTCGTGGGTTCCCAGGAGACGTCGGTACAAGGAGATATGGACGTTTTACGGTCGAAAGGTCAGTGGGCTAGGCCCAACTCGTGACCAACCGGGTTGGCCCAAAAAAAAAAAAAAAAAAGAAGAGGCCCAAATTTGAGAGGGGTGGCCGGCCAAGAGGCCTTGGCCCAAGCCCACAAATTAATCATGTGATTAATTATATAGAAGGCACTTATCATCTTCAAGAAGCTTCAAGAAATCAAAACAAAAACAAGAGCAAAAGAGAAAGAGAGGCTCACGGCCAAAAAGGAAAAAAACAATTTCCAAGCCTTCAACTTTGATTCAAGAATTATAAATTCCTTGTATTCCTACTAAGTTCAAGATTCTCTACAAAGTGGTATAATTATCTTGGCAAGAAAGTGACTTTGGTGGCAAGGAGAACTTATTGGAAAAAGGTAAGGATCTTATGTTTCTTTTATGTTATAGAAGAATTATATATGTTATAGTATGTAGAAATGAATGAAAAGTATGAAAATTTTGGGTGTTGTGGATATGGGTGTTTGGCCGTGTGCATCAAATTGGAAGGGGGAATATGAATTAAATTATTTAGTATGTTAATTGTGTTGTTGTAGCCTTGTGATGAAAATAGAAGATAAATGGTTCTTGTTGTTATGGAAAATTTGTTGTAAGGTTGTTGTAGGAAAATATGCAACTTTATTGTAGTTTATGTAAATATGGAAATGAAAGTGGTAAGGTGCAAATTATTAATATTGTTGATGAAATTGGAAGGTGAAAATATGTTATGAATATGTATGTTGAAGATTGGAAGTTTCGGATGAATTATGGTTTTGGTGGAAAATTTGTATATTTTGCGAATATTTTGTAAAATGACATAAAATGTTTCCGAATCGTATTGGAGCGAGTGTAAGGCGCAACTAAGGTATGTAAAGCTACCCCTTTTCTTCTCTTGGCATGTCCTAGGTGTACTAGATTCGGATTTGAGCCTCGTAGGTTATTCTGCTCATTGAAAAGCGAGTCTGAATTTTGGTACTAATCATTCAGCACCATTGAATTATAGTCCTTAAGTTTTGTTGGAAAACTGTTCAAACATCCATAACCCGTACAGACTCCATAAAGTCCAATGTTTGTAATTTATATCCGCCACCTCGACTTGACCCGAGGTGGGCCCACAAGTTCCGAAACTCCCTTCGTTTGTCTCACTTGAGCTATTCTTGTATGGTATAAAAGTAAGTATTCTGATATTCTGGATAAGCTACTTACCTTCTGTATTTTTCCTGATATACGATTCTTGTGTGATGCATGATTCTGGCATGTGTGATTTATGTTTGGAAAGTAATAAAGTTGGCATTTATATTATTGTGCGCACTATGTGATATTGACCGCTGGACCCCTGACCGCGGTGTGTGCGACATTGACCGCTGGACCCCTGACCGCGGTATGCCGCACTATGTGATGTTGACCGCTGGACCCCTGACCGCGGTATCTGCGACATTGACCGCTGGACCCCTGACCGCGGTATGTCGGGTTTGGGATATTAACCTCTGGGTACTTGGCCGCGGTATGTGTGATAGTGACCGCTGGACTTTTGGCCGCGGCAATTGTGTGTTTGATTTTCTATGTGTATGAGACGGAAATGTTTTTCAAAGGAAAGCAAAGCATTTTAGCATTCTGATTGTCGTATTTGTCTTCCGGAACCTCTTATGTATGATTTGTACGTCACATGCAACACTTTGGTATTCTGGTTATTGTGCTCACCCTCTGTACATTGTACTTCGGTTATGACTTCATTTTCTGTACTTCATGCTTTGCATACTCAGTACATCTTTCGTACTGACCCTCTTTCTTCGGGGGCTGCGTTTCATGCCCGCAGGTACAGACTCACGTTTTGGTGACCCACTGGCGTAGGATTTCCATTCTGCGATTCGGAGTGCTCCCTTTGTTCCGGAGCCGACATTTTGGGTACATACTCTTCCGATGTATATGCTTATGTTTATTCAGGGTACGGCGGGTCCCTGTCCCGCCATCTGATTCTGTTGTTCCGTATTAGAGGTCTGTAGACATAGACGTGGGTAATGTACAGTTTTTTTTGGACGCGTTGTGTGAATTGGGTTTGGGCGGCTCATCCGCCGTGGCAGCCCTATCGGCCGCGTGTATGTATACTTTGGTTCGTTATGTATAGTATGATAGCCTTGCCGGCTTCTATGCAGTATATATGGTTGCAGGCACCAGTGTGGAGCCACGTCTCATATTCATTATGTACGAGTCGTCTGTATGCTGAATCTGGTACATGAGCGCGTAGGGGTGCCCAGCTCGGGCACTAGTCACGGCCTACGGGGATGGGTCGTGACAGCCTAAGAGTCCGATTATTGGACACGGGCGAAACATGAGTGTTACACCTTGGAAATTTCATGTCGTCGTGTAGTGAATGGACCAAGGCGAGCTTAAGGATGACACGAAGTTCTTAAGGCTATAAGAAAGATATTTAGTAAGTCCTAGGATGCATACGTTAAGATTTTGAAATAATATGAATTGATGAAATAAGGATTGATAAGGATAAGTGGGGTTTAGGAAAGGTTTCGTAAATTATTTTGTTAAGGATTGTTTGGTAAGGTCTTGAGGACGAGTTATAAGGATGTTTAGATTATTAATGGAGTATTAAACAAGTGTCAAGAAGGTTGTATAAGGATTGGAGACTAAACGAAACGACGAGGACAACTTCGGAAAAACTGTGAGTTACACGACCACATTATATGGCCCGTGGAACTTTATACGGACCGTATAATGGTCCGTATAACCAACAGCAACAATGTTTTCCGTGGTGGTGAACCACGGACACTTATACGGACAATACAAGTGGTCCGTATAAGTCCCGATGGACTGATTAAGTGGCAACTATAAATACATGTTCCCACTTTATGTTCTCATTCTTTCCACTTCTCCACTTCTCTCCAAACTTCTATAATATTCCATACATATAATTTTCAAGAATACAAGGGGAAATCAAAGGTTAATACCACAAATTCAAGTGAATAGAGTGCAAGGAAGCTCCTTGGAGTTGCTAGAGTCAAGAAATCCCTTGGAAGTTGAAGCTAGGGTTTTCTTCAAGTGAAGTATTGCCACCCAAAACCCGTTCCTATGCATTCAAAGGTGAGTTTCATGATTATTCCATGTTGCTTAAGGTATTGAAAAGTTGAAACACTTGGATTATGGAAGGAGATGGAAAATGGATTACAAAAGATGAGATTAGTGGCAATTATGAATAGTAGATTAATATGAATCATAAATATTGATATGTTGTGATTGTAATTACATTATGAATGATGTTAAGAGCATGAGAGAAACATTAGATGAGAATAAATGTAATGTGGTAGTATGATTATGATTATGGATGACCTTGAGAGGAAATTATAGGAATTGGATAATGATGAATTTGTCACGACCCGACTAGGGGCGTGACGAGTACCCGATACTTGTACCGAGCACCCCTTATCTATCATTTTTACCTTTACTTCTCAGCGGGCCGTAGGAACTGTGCTATACATTTTTTTTCATTGCTGAGCTTTAACATTAGCCGCGTCATCATAAACATAGACTAGTAAGCGTTGTTGTCACATTATACAGAGACGCGAACAATTCAAAATACAAGACCTCTACCTGTACATATCTGCCTACGAGCCTCTAGACATAGTACACATATACATAGAAAGGGTCGAGTACTGCCGTGCCCGAATATATATATATACACAAAATAGTACCAAGGAAGTGAGGCTCCGGAACAACTGGAGCGCTGTCAAGTGCTACTGGTAGAGCTCCTAAGAACCAAACCCGCCTGTCTGCTGACCTGCGCGGCATGAAACGCAGCGTCCACAAGAAGGGACGTCAGTACGAATAGTGTACCGAGTATGTCAGGCATGAATAGTAATATACGGAAAATATAAAACAGGGATAATGACATAAAAGAGTTATAACACATGCCCTGAGGTGGAAACATAACCTGTACATATAAGTGCCCTTGGGCAGATGCCATGCATGCTTAGCTTTCCTTTGAAAATATTTTCTTGTTCATATATATCTATAAAAGTAGAACATGTCATATTGCCGAGGCGTCGGCAGCCGATCCATTTAACCATAATTATACACATCCCGCGTCCGGGACGATGTCATGTCATGTAATGCCAACTGATCAGGTGGATATGCGTATATAACGCTCTGCCTTTATCTCCATCTTCCCCGTATACATATGCATATATCATGTACGTATATCAGCGTCTATAGCGCTCTGGCTCTTTTATCATATACATATACGTGTATCATGTGCATATATCAGCGTCTATAGCGCTCTGGATCTTTTATCATATACATATACATGTGTCATGTACATATTTTATAAATATATATACACATATCTTACATACATTTACATGTCTTATATGCATTTACATATCTTATATACATATGTCACATAGGCACGCAGGAGAGCCCAAAGAAGAATCATGTAGCCATCGGAGTGACGTAAGGTCGGTGACCTCCGATTATATTATGGAACAATCGTGGTCGCCTTGTCTCTCCTTGAAGGAATAAGTATTTTAAGGCGAGACTACCAACGGAGAATAGTATCAAAAGTAAACATAGAATGGAATCATGGCACCATAGACGTCAACTCATAGGCTTAGGAATCCTTAGGAAATAGTGCCATAGCTAGGAAGTAGAAATAAGGTTCAAGAACTAGCTTATTACTTTCATGCTCACATTGAATCCTTATCTTAGAAATCTTAGTTGTAGCATCGTTCCGGTCGTACTTATCATAGGCATATTCTCTTGTCTAACATCGTCGTTATCATTGTCATCATAGAAGTATTCTCGTTAGAGTAGTTATAGTACTTATCATTTAGTACGAAATCGGGATCAAAAGTCCCCTTTGGATTCAACCTCAAGTAAGTCAAACAGAACTATAAGGAAAATCCGAGAGCAACGGGCCCACCTCGGCCCGAATGAGGTAGCGTATACGATTTGCATATGTTACATGTCATGGCGTTACTTGTGAGGGTTTTAGGGTAGGCTGGTCCTATTTATACAAGTTCTAGGGGTTTAGGAGGTATTTCCAACATTTCGCGCACTTTCTAGTTCAATTCTATTGAAGGAAAAAAGGGAAACTTTGGATGCGGATTCCGGGGAATAGAGTTGTCCCCGAGGCTCGTACCCAACTTATTACGTCTAAGACATGCCCTAGAAAGAAAGGTGAAGCCTTACATACCTCTTTCCGCTCCTTTTGCTATTCCGAATTCAAGCTGCAAATCCGTCAAAATCTGCAATTTGGTCACATTTACCCAAACTTTCATTAGGGTGTTTAAAGTTGGAATCTTAAGGTAACACTTGGCTACCGAAATTTCGGCAGCACTTCCTCTGTAAGTATACCATCCTCAACATTCAACTTAGCCAAATTTAATCAATCACAATCCGGGAATTCAAACCCGGTCAAACTATCAACATAAACTCAACAACCACATTAGAATTTCCATATTTAAATCCAAGATATATCCCAACACTTCAAGTAGCATTCTACTTCCTTCAAGGCTTTCCAATTCCAATAAAACAACAACAACCTTATAATATATATTCCAACAACATCATATTAATATCATTACATACTATCTATACAAGAACATTATTTTCAATTTACACAGCTTCCAACTACTAACACTTCACCAAGCTTATCAAATCTTTATTTACAATATAAAATCCACAACACAACCACTAAAATACTAAATAAAACTTGCTCATTATCCATTCACCATACTACACACATACACGGCTATATACACCATGCACACACACGGCTTCATCATGCATTCACAACTACAATCTCTCCAAAATCATTCAACTTCCATTTTCCACATAACATTCACAACAATAACAACCAAACACTAAATAAAATAATTAACACATGGTCTCTACACACACATAGGCATGCACGGCCACATCTACATTCTTGTTCTTCATAATTTTCATTCACTTTTGCATACTACAACATGCATAAATATCCATAACATGTAAAAGAGCACAAGTTCTCACCTTCCTTTTTCCTTCACTTCTTCACTTGACTACAATTGGAAACTTGTATGATTATGAATTTTTCTTGCTTCAACAACAACTCCACTTTGTTAAGGACCCTCTACTTGGTAGGAAATGATTTTTGAAGGAATTTTTGTCAATGTTCTTGTGGAATTTCACTATGGCCGAATGGCCTATAGCGTTTGCTCCTTCTTGTCTTGCTCTTGAATTCTCTAGAAAATTATGGACTTAAGATGACTTGGTCATCTCTTACTAATTTATAAATTAGATCCCACATGGGCCTAGCCCATGCCATGGCCGGTTGGGCCTCCTTTTTTTTTCTTAACAAAAAAAATTCCAAGCCCAATTATATTTGTCTAGTTCTTGTAATTCATGAAAAAAAAAATCCCAATTTCCAAATTTGCCCTTCGTCTTTCTCCATATTCCCACGAGTCATATTGCGAATTTCCTTTTATGCCCTTGACCTTTCTTAGTATTTCCGCTTCTAAATTCTTTATAAGCGACTCATATGCTTAACAAAACAAAAGTAAGACCTTGTTTGACATCTCCCCGCAATACCTTGAATTATCCGATTGTACTAAAATGCGGGATATAACATCCTTCTCCCCCTTTAGAACATTCGTCCTCGAATGTTAATCTGGCCTCATAGTGTATCATAATACTTCGGGGAGGTCTCTGTTATATCCTGCATTTTCGAACGTCGAATTATTTGTAAGCTGAGGTGGGGCCCACACATCAAGATTTTTTTGGGACATGTGAAAAGTTATATGAATCGTATATGTAAAGTTAAACACAACCTGTGAAGGGCCCTAGGGCCAAATCAAAGTGGAAGCCCTCCAAACGAATATTCTTAAGAAAACGTTTTCGGATGACCTGACTTGGAGGGGAAAAAACGGCATTATAAGTTTGGAATTTGGGAAAACGCCCAGAAATAAAAGTTGTAGATAATTGAAATAGCTTTCCAATGGTAGGTCGTGGGCTCCCAGGCGACGTCGGTACAAGGGGATATGGACGTTTTAAGGTCGAACGGTCAAGCTGGGCAGTGAAATGGGCCCAACCCGATTCCAATTCGGGTCAGGGCCATTACCCACGCTTTTAATAGAAAAAAATCAGTTTCTCTCCCTCATTTTCAGATCAAGAAACCTGGAAAACTCTAGAGAAAAAGAGAGAGGAGAGCCTAGAGAAACAAAAATCAGTTTTTGACCAAAATCGGAGCCCCGAATCCCGAAGTCCATGAAGAGAAAAGTGTTCTACGTCGCATTGCCTTCGATTTGAGCTAAAAATCAACAAAAAATAAGAGGGTGGACGTGGTTGTTGTGCACTTAAGGTATGAATAAGGCTTTTTTTTTATTGTTAACAAGTTTATTTAGAGTTTTAACGGATTAGAACGAAGAAATAACGTGATAAATTCGTTTGTTGGTATGGCTGAATTGTAGAATGGGGTTTGAAGAAAATTTTGGGTGAAAACAAATGTATTTAACTTGTAGAATGTGGAGGATGTTGTTACTGATGTTGTTAGTGTTAATTTTGACCTCTTTGCGGAAATAAAATTATTAAATAGTTATATCGCGAATTGGTTGGTTGCGAAAATTTGGAAAATAATGTGCGGGCTGTTTTACGGCATATGTTGGTATTGATTTGGAAGTGTGAAGTCGAAATGAGGATTATTGCATTATGTCGTAAAGTAGACTAATTGCGTATATTGTGAATTATGAAAATTGTTGATGTTGTTGATGTTGTTGTTGGGTTGTTGTTGGTTGTGTTGAGCCGAGTTGAATCTCGGGGAGGCTATATGTATAGGGGAAATGCTGCCAAAATTTCGGTAGGCAAGTAATAAAATTTGGATTCTTAAAGGCTTGAATTTGACAATTGGTAAACATGACCATTTGTAGATTTTGGACGAAATTGGAAGTGAAGCTAAGCGAGCATAAGGCGCAATCGAGGTAGGTAAAGCCTTCCCCTTTATTCTTAGGCATGTTCTGGATGTGATAGGCTCGGCCGCGAGCCTTAAGTACGACTCCGTTCCTCGGAATTCGAGACGGAAAACCGCTCCAATTCCTTCAGTACAATTGAAACCATTTTCTTACAAATTGCCTTTAAAGTGAATTTTTGTACGAAACTTCCCTAAACGGAGTCGGAACACTTCCAAACGATTATGGATGACCTCATAAGGTCTATTATCAGTAATTTACATATGTTGCCTCGAGTTGGTCCGAGGCGGGCCCACAAGGCCCGATATCTTCTGTATAACTTTAAATACTTCCGTTTTGTCCGATTTTCTCAGAAAACATCTGGACTATTATTTTGGTTATGATATGACTATTTTTATGCAATTCATACAAAATGACTTCTGAACATCTGAGAATCTGATTCTGATAATAATTTGTCGTGCCTTCCCAAGTAGGATATAGGCGCGTACTATGCATACTATCTGGATACTCTGATTTGGCTCGCCGTTTGGCACCCTTCAGTCTGATTGAGTCTGTATATGAGTCTGTATGTATGTGGTTTCTCATTAATCTGTTCGTGGCTGTCTCAATGCATTCCTTCACTGCGTCCCGGGCCAGGTTCTGTTATCGTGCATGTTTCTCTGCATTGTTCACCGCGTCCCTCGGCGTGCGGGCCAGGATCTGTTATATCTGTATGATTATGATATTATGATCTGTGTATGGGGATGGCGGCCAGGATGGCATATGATCTGATCTGATTCTGTCTGTCCACCGCGTCCCGTACTAAGAGGGCTGGGTTCTGTTTACCGCGCCCCTAGACAGGGCCGGGATCTGTATGTATGTATGCATGTGCCATCAGCATTTATACAAGCACATGCCTCTGTATGATTCTGTATGACTCTGTATGACTCTGCATGCATAATTCTGTCCGGCATACTTCTGTCCGTCCGTCTAGATTACGATTTAGTCTGTATGTCCGTATGGATTCTGATTCTGTATGTCCGTATGGATTCTGATTCTGTATGTCCGTATGGATTCTGATTCTGTATGTCCGTGTGGATTCTGATTCTGTATGCCCGTATGTTTTACGATTCTATCTGTCTGTCTGAACCATGATTCTGTCCGTCTGTCGGGATTATGATTTCGTCCGTCCGTTCGATTTATGGTTCTGTCCACTATATACATATGCTTCCGGTTCAGATTATGATTATGTTGTTATGTTTCTGCTTTGCATACTCGGTACATCCTTCGTACTGACCCCCGGTTCTTCGGGGGCTGCGCTACATGCCCGCAGGTACATACGCACCAGGAGATACGCCGCCAGCGTAGGGTTCTGATTCTGCTGTTCTGAAGAGCTCCTTTGATCCGGAGCGTACACTTTTGGTATATATCTTCTGTTTTCCGTATATTTTGTATGTATGGAAATTCTGGGTACGGCGGGGCCCTGTCCCGTCATATGACTCTGTATGTCTGTAGAGGCCTGTAGATATGTATGTGGGTTACGGGTTACATCTGTTCAGGTAGGTGCGTACGATTTCATGACTCTGTCTGCTATGTTAGCCTTATCGGCTTATATGTAAATTTCTGTATGTTCAGGTATGTATATGTTCGCGCGCGCCGCATCTGTATTGGCCTGATTCTGTACACAGCTGTTTAAAAAAAAAAATCTGTACGGTACGAAATTCTGTTAAGTAGATACGTATGGGTATCCAGTTAGGATACCAGTCGCGGCCCACGGGGTTGGGTCGTGACAGAAGTGGTATCAGAGCGGTTAGTCCTCGGAATGTCTATAGGCCGTGTCTAGTAAAGTCTTGTTTATCGATGTGTTGTGCACCACATCTATAAACAGGAGGCTACTGGGCATCTAGGATGTTACCCTTCTTTGAATCTTAGATCGTGCGATAAAGCTGTATGGTTAGGATGTTTCCTACGAATTGCTGTATCTACAGTGAGGCTCCAAAAGAGCAGAAGTGTCAGTATTTGGGGAAAATGTTTCTGACCCTCTTCCTGCAGGTGATTGCAGATTGACAAAGAATGAAGAGGAGTGCTTCTGATGATGGGGATGAGGGTGCTAAGAAGGCCCCCAGGACGTCACCAGGACCGAGTAGGCAGATCCCCAGCTACTCGATTGAGACAGACCCTTCGGAGGATCCAGAGACAATTCCTCCAGAGTTTCTGATTCCCAGAGCAGAGGATCCCATAGAAGATAGTTATGATACTGACCCCTCGGAGGACCCAGCGACGATACCTCCAGAGTTTCTTACCCCCAGGGAGGAGGCTAGCCCCGATACTGAGCCATTAGAGCATTCCTCTGGGACGCCGGAGGAGGAGGTCCCCGAGGACATGCCAGCAGCTCCTGTAGTGGAGCATTATGTTAGACAGGCTTCTCCAGAGAGTGTTACGCCCTACTCCAGTCCTTTGTCCTGGCCATCAGTGAACCAGGAATTGTCGGGCTACCTATACTCCTCCGATTCAGATGCAGGTAATAGCGGGGGCCAGGCGAATGGGGGCCAGACAGATGACGATGATGAGGGACACAGTTCCCACGGCAGCTCCCCAGGTTAGACCCGAGATTGATCCGTTATGAGTATATAAGTTTCCTAGAATTTTCGATGTGTGTATGATATCCGTAAAATGTTGTTCAATGACGACGACGGAAATTTAAAAAGGATTACAGACCTAGTGATTAAAGGCAAGGGCGACTGAGATGTCCCCACCGTCAGTGTGAATCTAGAAATCTCAGCTGAAAGTAAACAGGAAAGTGCCTCCGATGCCGTTTGAGTTGGGCACGTGTGGTAAGTGTCGACGTCGTTGTAATTCTTATTTGAAGTTAGCAGCCCCGTGTGGCTATGATATGACATGATATGATGTATATATATGCGTGCATGTGTTGGCCCTGTGAGGCATGGTTGGTATTTCTGGTGTACAGGTTTCGGATAGTAAGAAATACAGAGGAAACTCTGCCCAAATTTTTCCAGGAATATGGAGGTAAATATGTAGATTGAGTACAAAAAGGTTCTGCGATACTCTTCGGAATTTAGTTTTCTTCTGTTGGTGGTTGGAGAGCATCTTACGGTAATATTTTATCAGATTTCGCCGACTATTTGGAGATGGAATTTGTGGGATGAAGACTTAAATCTGTGGGCTGTCTGTAATCATATGTATATGTGTATGAAAGTGAATATTGAAGATTTAGAAAGGCAACAGGGTACTGGTACGACTTAGCCGGGGGTGGGACCCGCTACGAGAATTTTTCGAAAATTTGATAAGACCCCGATGTGCCCTAAGTTACGTGACAAAGGTCGTGCGGGGCAATCGACGAAATTATATTAGCCGTAACGCGCTAAAATGCATGAAAGTTCCGAGGTTAAGCGTGCTAAGGCCAGGGCAATTCTGGGATGGGTGACCCCCTCTGGGAAGTAATGCAAAAATTTTCACTAGTATAAGTATGATAGATATAAATGGAAATTTGGGGTAACCTAAAGGGAAAGAGAATGTGTGGAGTAACTAGTGCCCTTGCAGGGGTCGCGTAGAACGAGGCAGACTAAGTGGGCGAAAAGAAAAGGTGCAATGCCGCTCGGGAAATTGAGCGAATTCGAATAACAGTCAAAGACGTTCGCCAGTAAGATATTAGTAAATATATCTGTATGTGTGTATGTGTATGTGTACGATTTTCATCTGATGCATGTATGGGTCGAGAGCCGAGTCCCGGCGGCTGATGTTGTGATAGACGGAAGGTTTTACTAAATCGAATACATGAAACGAAGCGGGGGTGAGGACACGAATGTTGTCAAAGAATAGAAAAACCCCGATTACATTATAACTTAGTCTAGTGTGACGATATCTGGAAAGGAAAATGAGTATGGATAGTAGGAAAGATGAAGGATAAGAAATGTGAATAAGCAGAATGCTTCAGAAGAATCGATAAGCGACACGTAAGACGATTTGTATGACAACTTGGCGAACAAGTTTACAAATAAGAGAAATTTCCATAAATCACTGGAGCCTTAATAGGAGTGATCTGATTCTAATTCAGATTCTATCTGTTACACTTCTGCACTTCCGATTTTGATAAGGCTCTGCCTATTACGCCTCTGTACTCCTGAATTCGATTATGTTCCCGTCTGATAAATCTTTGTACGTCTGATTCTGAATACGTTTCTGTTTGACACACCCCTGTACGATTGACTCTGATTACGAATCTGTTTGACACGCCTCTGTGTGTCTGATTCTGGATATGAATCTATCTGATACATCTCTGTACGTCTGATTTTGATCACGCGTCTATCTGATACATTTCCGTATGTCTGATTCTGATTACGACTATGTCTTATACATTTCTGTACGTCTGATTCTGATTTCGAATCTGGCTGATACCTCTTTGTACGTCTGACTCCGATCTCAGATTTGTCTGACATACTTCCGTACATCTGGGTTCGACTATGAATCGATCTGATATGCTTTTGTGCGTCTGGCTCTAGTTATGAACCTGTTTGATGTAACGTGAAATTATGATAACGTTGTAAGGAACCGAGAAGTGTGGCAAGAGGTGAAAGATGTTGATGGCAATCGTAACGTTGAAAGGAATTTTGAAGGAAAGAAAGGAACCTCCCCGAAGTGTCACGAGACCC
This sequence comes from Lycium barbarum, assembly GCF_019175385.1. Classification (NCBI taxonomy): domain Eukaryota; kingdom Viridiplantae; phylum Streptophyta; class Magnoliopsida; order Solanales; family Solanaceae; genus Lycium; species Lycium barbarum. The sequence goes on along the minus strand of NC_083341.1, from coordinate 38,100,052 downwards.
CCTAAGGTCAATCGAACATTCGAGGACGAATGTTCTAAAGGGGGGGAGAATGTTATATCCTGCATTTTCGAACGTCGAATTATTTGTAAGCTGAGGTGGGGCCCACACATCAAGATTTTTTTGGGACATGTGAAAAGTTATATGAATCGTATATGTAAAGTTAAACACAACCCGTGAAGGGCCCTGGGGCCAAATCAAAGTGGAAGCCCTCCAAACGAATATTTTTAAGAAAACGTTTTCGGATGACCTGCCTTGGCGGGGCAAAAACGGCATTATAAGGTTGGAATTTGGGAAAACGCCCAGATATAAAGGTTGTAGATAATTGAAATAGCTTTCCAATGGTAGGCTGTGGGCTCCCAGGCAACGTCGGTACAAGGAGATATGGACGTTTTAAGGTCGAAGGGTCAAGCTGCGCAGTGAAATGGGCCCAACCCGATTCCAATTCGGGTCAGGCCCATTACCCACGCTTTTAATAGAAAAAAATCAGTTTCTCTCCCTCATTTTCAGATCAAGAAACCTGGAAAACTCTAGAGAAAAAGAGAGAGGAGAGCCTAGAGAAAACAAATCAGTTTTTGACCAAAATCGGAGCCCCGAATCCCGAAGCCCATGAAGAGAAAAGTGTTCTACGTCGCGTTGCCTTCGATTTGAGCTAAAAATCAACTAAAAATAAGAGGGTGGACGTGGTGGCTGTGCACTTAAGGTATAAATAAGGCTTTTTTTTTTATTGTTAACAAGTTTATTTAGAGTTTTAACCGATTAGAACGAAGAAATAACGTGATAAATTCGTTTGTTGGTATGGCTGAATTGTAGAATGGGGTTTGAAGAAAATTTTGGATGAAAACAAATGTATTTAACTTGTAGAATGTGGAGGATGTTGTTACTGATGTTGTTAGTGTTAATTTTGACCTCTTTGCGGAAATAAAATTATTAAATAGTTATATCGCGAATTGGTTGGTTGGGAAAATTTGGAAAATAATGTGCGGGCTGTTTTACGGCATATGTTGGTATTAATTTGGAAGTGTGAAGTCGAAATGAGGATTATTGCATTATGTCGTAAAGTAGACTAATTGCGTATATTGTGAATTATGAAAATTGTTGATGTTGTTGATGTTGTTGTTGGGTTGTTGTTGGTTGTGTTGAGCCGAGTTGAATCTCGGGGAGGCTATATGTATAGGGGAAATGCTGCCGAAATTTCGGTAGGCAAGTAATAAAATTTGGATTCTTAAAGGCTTGAATTTGACAATTGGTAAACATGACCATTTGTAGATTTTGGACGAAATTGGAAGTGAAGCTAAGCGAGCATAAGGCGCAATCGAGGTATGTAAAGCCTTCCCCTTTATTCTTAGGCATGTTCTGGATGTGATAGGCTCGGCCGCGAGCCTTAAGTACGACTCCGTTCCTCGGAATTCGAGACGGAAAACCGCTCCAATTCCTCCAGTACAATTGAAACCATTTTCTTACAAATTGCCTTTAAAGTGAATTTTTGTACGAAACTTCCCTAAACGGACGGAACACTTCCAAACGATTATGGATGACCTCATAAGGTCTATTATCAGTAATTTACATATGTTGCCTCGAGTTGGTCCGAGGCGGGCCCACAAGGCCCGATATCTTCTGTATAACTTTAAATACTTCTGTTTTGTCCGATTTTCTCAGAAAACATCTGGACTATTATTTTGGTTATGATATGACTATTTTTATGCAATTCATACAAAATGACTTCTGAACATCTGAGAATCTGATTCTGATAATAATCTGTCGTGCCTTCCCAAGTAGGATATAGGCGCGTACTATGCATACTATCTGGATACTCTGATTTGGCTCGCCGTTTGGCACCCTTCAGTCTGATTGAGTCTGTATGTGAGTCTATATGTATGTGGTTTCTCATTAATCTGTTCGTGGCTGTCTCAATGCATTCCTTCACTGCGTCCCGGGCCAGGTTCTGTTATCGTGCATGTTTCTCTGCATTGTTCACCGCGTCCCTCGGCGTGCGGGCCGGGATCTGTTATATCTGTATGATTATGATATTATGATCTGTGTATGGGGATGGCAGCCAGGATGGCATATGATCTGATCTGATTCTGTCTGTCCACCGTGTCCCGTACTAAGAGGGCCGAGTTCTGTTTACCGCGCCCCTAGACAGGGCCGGGATCTGTATGTATGTATGCATGTGCCATCAGCATTTATACAAGCACATGCCTCTGTATGATTCTGTATGACTCTGCATGCATAATTCTGTCCGGCATACTTCTGTCCGTCCGTCTGGATTACGATTTAGTCTGTATGTCCGTATGGATTCTGATTCTGTATGTCCGTATGGATTCTGATTCTGTATGTCCGTATGGATTCTGATTCTGTATGTCCGTGTGGATTCTGATTTTGTATGCCCGTATGTTTTACGATTCTATCTGTCTGTCTGAACCATGATTCTGTCCGTCTGTCGGGATTATGATTCCGTCTGTCCGTTCGATTTATGGTTCTGTCTGCTATATACATATGCTTCTGGTTCAGATTATGATTATGTTGTTATGTTTCTGCTTTGCATACTCGGTACATCCTTCGTGCTGACCCCCGGTTCTTCGGGGGCTGCGCTACATGCCCGCAGGTACAGACGCACCAGGTGATACGCCGCCAGCGTAGGGTTCTGATTCTGCTGTTCTGAAGAGCTCCTTTGATCCGGAGCGTACACTTTTGGTATATATCTTCTGTTTTCCGTATATTTTGTATGTATGGAAATTCTGGGTACGGCGGGGCCCTGTCCCGTCATACGACTCTGTATGTCTGTAGAGGCCTGTAGATATGTATGTGGGTTACGGGTTACATCTGTTCAGGTAGGTGCGTACGATTTCACGACTCTGTCTGCTATGTTAGCCTTATCGGCTTATATGTACATTTCTGTATGTTCAGGTATGTATAAGTTCGCGCGCGCCGCATCTGTATTGGCCTGATTCTGTACACAGCTGTTTAAAAAAAAAATATGTACTGTACGAAATTTTGTTAAGTAGATACGTATGGGTATCCAGTTAGGATACCAGTCGCGGCCCACGGGGTTGGGTCGTGACAGTCTCCTTCGTAGACATCTCGCATATCGCTTAACATATCCATTTTAGGAGCTTAGGTTACCTCTAAGTCGTAGGTCAATTGATTTAGCTCCGAACACTGGCTCTGCGTTAACAAGTCCCCTTTACTGGATCTTGAACCGTCATAGTCCACTTTAGGTCCAACATGTCCTCCCTTCCTTCATTAAGAGGGTCTACACACGTCTGTGCCCTTTAAATAATCGTTGTCTTCCGCGGTCTTTTACAATTGCGATTCCTTCTTTGCGGAGTTTGTTGCGACTATTCCCTTGCCTGATATGTTCCCGTATACCACCGCATTAGGCCTTTTTTAGCCTTGTGGTTTCGGCATCAGTCTTACCCTGTGACATCCATACTCATACCTTTCATTACGTCCATTGGATTTCATTTAGCTAGCACATTCTATGTATCGCGACACTGCTTGTTAGGGTTCTACAATCACCGATAGGATGTTATGTATATATATATACATTTCCACCACTATTTTACTTACAACCACTCCCAAAAGCTAATCAACTTTCCCTAGTCTTGGATACGCTTTCTGTCATGCCTTCTCCCCTTCTGCTAGTCTAGTCCGTCTCAGCCTACATGACTTCTATAGGGTTTCTAACCACCCCACACACTCTAATTTACATTAGACTACCTAATTACACATTCTTCTCTTGTTCCCACACCTATGAATTTTTCAGCATATTTCCCAGGGGTCACCCGTCTTGATATTGCTCTCACCCTAGCACGCTTAACCTTGAAAATTTTGCGCATTTTAATACGTGAATGCTGGTATAATTATATCGACTGCCCCGCACGACCATTGTCACATCATTTAAGGTAAGTCGGGGTTCTAACGACTTCCCAAAACATCCTTACGGCGGGTCCCGCTCCTATCTTCACTTTTGGGACCATAAAATTTCCATATTGCCTCTGTTTAAATCTTCGCTAGTCACTCGCATCCGTACATATGACTATCTTTTATCCGGGGTTCCTAAATTCGCACTGGTGGCGGAGACATCTCAGTCGCCATTACTCCTAACCGCTAAGTCCTTGGCCCCTTTTGAATTTCTGTCTGCCGTCATTATTTAATATTTTGCAGAGATTACGTATACATGGAAAGTTTCAAAGAAAATCTCATATACCTGTAGCCGATAAATCTCGAGCCTGGTTCGGGGAGCTGCCATGTGAAGTATGCCCCTCATCCTCGTCTGTCTGCTCTCCGCTCGTTTGACTCTCGTCATTTCTCGCATCCGACTCGGAAGAGTATAGATAACCATGTGATTCCTGGTTCACTGATGGCCAGGACAAGGGACAGGAGTAATCCTAGCACTCTCCGAGGTGGCCGGTGTTATATCCCGTGTTTTCACACGTTTGGAAAATTTGAAATATCTTGGATTTTTTAGAAATGAGGTCAAATTTGATTTTATTTGACATAGGAGTTGTGCATGAAAGAGTATGGTTGTGAAAGTGTGGGATGAGGCTAAGGGTAAAATTGGAGTTTCGGAAATTAGTTCCGGGAATTACAAAATAAAATTCGTAACAAATTGGGCTAAAAAAAAAATTAATGAATTGAGGCCCAAACCATGGACCATGGCCGGCCACCTTGGCCTTGGCCCAAGTCCATTTAAATGGTCATGTGCTTGACCATGTGACTATTAATTAGAAGAAGACCAAGTCTTCATAGTATATCCATTAGAGAGCAAGAAAACCAAAGCAAAAAAAATAAGAGCAAGAAGATAGAAGGGTTTCGGGTTTGCTTGGGAAAAATCACTCCCAAGAATATTGCTCCTAAAAATTTTCTTTTGTGGTTTTCCTACTAAATTGGGTATTCTCTACAACTTGGTGTAGTTGGGTTGGAGAGAGAAGCACTTATTTCATCAAAGTGATCACAAGTTCAAGTGAAGAAGACTTGAGGAAAAGGTGAGAATTTATTCCTTATTCTTGTGTTATAAAGTCTTGTTTGTGTTGTAGCATATAGAAATGTGTTGATTGTATGGGAAAATGGAAGTTTGCAAAGTGGGTGTGTGTTATAAGTGTGTGGCCGTGTGCATGTATATGTTGTATAGCCATAAGATGTTGAATTCATGTTATGTTCTAGTTGTGGTTGTGATGAAATGCATATTGGAATAGGAAGTTGAATGATTTAGTTGAAGTTGACAAAAAAAAAAGGCTTTTGGCCGTGTGGTATGTTGGATTTGGGATGGAAATGAATTAAGTTGTTTAGTATGTTAGTGTGTTATTGTGATGGTTGCAATGTAAATGAAGTTAGAATGATATAAGTTTGTATTGAATGGGAATGTAGAAACCTATGTCGTTTTAGTATGATTTTTCCGACATTAAGAAAATGAAGTTGTTTAGTTGCTAATTGTGATGATCATTGATGAGTTTGGAAGTTGGAAGCATGTTATGAAGTTGTATGCCAAAGATTTGATGTCAGCAGGTCAAAATTGAACATCAGAAACCGGGTGGACTGTTGCAAGAAATGGAAATTCCGACGTGGAAGTGGGAGATCATTAATATGGACTTCATTACAGGTTTGCCTCGCACTCCACGGAAGTATGATTCCATCTGGGTTATTGTTGATAGGCTGACAAAATCAGCCCATTTTCTCCCCGTCAGAACTACTTATTCCGCTGAGGATTATGCTAGGCTTTATATTAAAGAAATTGTGCGACTTCATGGAGTTCGTATATCTATTATCACTGACAGAGGTGCTCAGTTCACTGCGAACTTCTGGAGATCTTTTCAGGAAGGATTAGGGACTCAGCTGAGTCTGAGCACAGCATTCCATCCTCAGAGTGACGGACAGGCCGAGCGCACTATACAGACACTTGAAGATATGTTGTGGGCCTGTGTTATTGATTTCAGAGGTAGCTGGGAGGATCACTTGCCATTGATTGAATTTGCTTATAATAACAGCTACCATTCCAGCATCCAGATGGCTCCGTACGAGGCACTGTATGGCAGGAAATGCAGGTCACCTATTGGCTGGTTTGATATTGGCGAGACAGAGTTAATCGGCCCAGATATGATCCAGCAGGCCGTTGATAAGGTGAAACTTATCCGGGAGCGACTATTGGCAGCCCAGAGTCGACAGAAATCATACGCCGATAAACGGCGTCATCCTTTGGAATTCCAGGTTAGTGATTGGGTATTTCTAAAGGTATCGCCTATGAAAGGCGTAATGCGGTTCGGCAGAAAGGGTAAGCTTAGTCCGCGTTATATTGGGCCTTATCTGGTTGTGCGGAAAATTGGAAATGTCGCCTATGAGTTAGATCTGCCATCTGATTTGGAAGCGGTACATCCGGTATTCCATGTGTCTATGCTCCGCAAATGCATTGGTGATCCCTCTAGAATATTTCCTGCGGATGATATTCAGGTGACGGAGCAGTTATCTTATGAGGAGCAGCCCGTAGCTATTTTGGACCGCCAGGTAAGAAAGCTCCGGAACAAAGATGTAGCCTCTGTTAAGGTGCTGTGGCGGAACAACAATAGGGAAGAAATGACCTGGGAGGCCGAAGAGGAAATGAAGAAGAAGTATCCTCATTTGTTCCCTACGCCCGCAGGTAATCTTGAATCTTTGTTTAATTCTATTTCAATAATGAATGTGTGTCATATGTGTTGTGTATAAACATAAACTCCCCCAAAGTATTTTCAGACCCTATAAGATTAATTTAACATTCGCGGACGAATGTTCTAAAGGGGGGGGGGGAGAGGATGTTATATCCCGTGTTTTCACACGTTTGGAAAATTTGAAATATATTGGATTTTTGAGAAATGAGGTCAAATTTGATTTTATTTGACATAGGAGTTATGCATGAAAGAGTATGGTTGGGAAAGTGTGGGATGAGGCTAAGGGTAAAATTGGAGTTTCGGAAATTAGTTCTGGGAATTACAAAATAAAATTCGTAACAAATTGGGCTCAAAAAAAAATTAATGAATTGAGGCCCAAACCATGGACCATGGCCGGCCACCTTGGCCTTGGCCCAAGTCCATTTACATGGTCATGTGCTTGACCATGTGACTATTAATTATAAGAAGACCAAGTCTTCATAGTATATCCATTAGAGAGCAAGAAAACCAAAGCAAAAAAAATAAGAGCAAGAAGATAGAATGGTTTCGGGTTTGCTTGGGAAAAATCACTCCCAAGAATATTGCTCCTAAAATTTTTCTTTTGTGGTTTTCCTACTAAATTGGGTATTCTCTACAACTTGGTGTAGTTGGGTTGGAGAGAGAAGCACTTATTTCATCAAAGTGATCACAAGTTCAAGTGAAGAAGACTTGAGGAAAAGGTGAGAATTTATTCCTTATTCTTGTGTTATAAAGTCTTGTTTGTGTTGTAGCATATAGAAATGTGTTGATTGTATGGGAAAATGGAAGTTTGCAAAGTGGGTGTGTGTTATAAGTGTGTGGCCGTGTGCATGTATATGTTGTATAGCCATAAGATGTTGAATTCATGTTATGTTCTAGTTGTGGTTGTGATGAAATGCATATTGGAATAGGAAGTTGAATGATTTAGTTGAAGTTGACAAAAAAAAAAGGCTTTTGGCCGTGTGGTATGTTGGATTTGGGATGGAAATGAATTAAGTTGTTTAGTATGTTAGTGTGTTATTGTGATGGTTGCAATGTAAATGAAGTTAGAATGATATAAGTTTGTATTGAATGGGAATGTAGGAACCTATGTCGTTTTAGTATGATTTTTCCGACATTAAGAAAATGAAGTTGTTTAGTTGCTAATTGTGATGATCATTGATGAGTTTGGAAGTTGGAAGCATGTTATGAAGTTGTATGCCAAAGATTTGATGTTTTGCACAAGTTATGACTTTGACGGAAAGTTGTATATTATGTATATCGAGTGTATAACTTAAGGAAAGCGATATGAAATGTTTCTAGAACTATATTGTGATGATCTTGATTGTTAATGAATGTGAAATCATTGGTATTAGTTTGAAAGTTTAGGTTAGAATGAAGGTTATGTCAACTTGTTAGAAGGATGACTAGTTGAAGAATAATTGTGTTTTTAATGTTCGTTGTTGATGTTGATGTCGTCGTTTGGGTTGTGGGTGATGGTTTCTAACCGAGTTGAATTCTCGAGGGTGCTATATGTATAGGGGAAGTGCTGCCGAAATTTCGGTAGACAAATATGCATTAAGTTGAAATCATGGCATCCATAACTCACAACTGGTAAATGTGACCATTTGCAGATTTTTGACGAAACGGGAAGTGAGCTTGGATAGACTCAAAAAGCTCAAAAGGTATGTAAAGCTATCCCGAGTATTCTTTTGGCATGGCCTAGAAGTACTAGGATCAGATTTACGCCTCGGAGGATATTCTGCTCATCGGAATCCGCGTCTGAAATTGTTACATTTTCGTTCAATAGAATTGAACCCTTTTTGTATGCTTTCTTGAAAATTATGCAAACCTTCCCCAAACTTTATGAAAAGTTATAGAATGTCCGTAGAACCTTCGTAGGTGACCCCATAAGCTGAAAATGCACAATATGAGCCCACCGCCTTGTTTGTTCCGAGGTGGGCCCACTATTCCCGGTTTTGCCCATATTGTACTTAAGTTCTATTTTCGAACGGTTTTTGAAAGAAATGTTTTGACTACCATTCTCATTACTTAACAAACATGGTTTTAAATATTCCATTAAGTCTGATAAATTTTTTTGACACTCGAAACTCATTTACTATGATCCCTTCCGACTTCATTGGATCGGTTTGTCTTTGATATGCCTCATCGAGTCTATGGAAACAATTATGATATTTTAACTGCATTAGTCTCTCACTACTCCATTCGTGGATGCCCCAATATTTCCCACACTGAGCCCGGGCCAGGATATGTTGTCAAGCGTAATCCCCTGCATTGTTCGCCGTGCCTCGATGTGAGGGGGCAGGTATACGTGTACATGGGTTTGTGGAGTATGCTGTGCCATGTACACATGTTCTGATATGATTTGTTATGGCCATCTGATATGATATATTATGTTACGGGGTTATGCCCCTATTCTGATTCTTCTGTGTTGTGGCACCAGCGTCGGGAGGGTGGCCACGTTCTGTCTGCCGAGTCCCTTGGCAGGGGCCGGATTTGATATGACATATGTTCTGTACACACTCTGCATGTTTTGAAATTATGTGTTTGATACCTTGGATTTTCTGCTCACTTTTTGTACGTTCTGTACCAGTTATGATCTTGTTTCTGTAATTCAGGCTTTACATATTCAGTACATATTTCGTACTAACCCCCTTTCTTCGGGGGCTGCGTTTTCATGCCGCGCAGGAACCGACGACAGGTTTGCTGATCCGTCCGCTTAGGATCTTATTCTGCTATTTTGGAGCGCTCTTTTATCCAGAGCCATCTTTTGGTATAGTCTGTCACTTCTATATATGTATCTTCTCGTTCATGGGTACGGCGGGGCCCTGTCCCGTCATATGATTATGTCGGTCTGTTTAGAGGTCTGTGGACATGTTTGTGGGTTGGGGTCTTTCTGTACAGATGTATGTATATGTCGTGTTTGGGCGATTCCATTCGCCGCGGCGGCCGGTCCGCATATGTGAAATGCTGCTTTGTTGGCCCTGTGTGGCCTTTGTTGGTATTTTCTGCGTGCAGGGTATATTGGATAGTCCGTAAAACAAAGGAAACTCTGCCGAAATTTTTCTGGAAATTAATTAAATTTGAAATAAAGCCTTGTCGGCTTCTGCTATATACTAGAATGCGTTTGATACGATTTGAGATAGCATTTGATAGATGTGTTCGGGTGCCCAGATCGGGCACTAGTCACGGCCTACGGGGTTGGGTCGTGACAGCCGGACTGGCATAGTGCTCCATCACAGGTACAACTGGCATATCCCCGGAAGCCTCCTCCTCCGTCGTCCCAGAAGAGTGCTCTGACGGGTCTGTGCCATAACTATCCTCCTCCCTGGAGGTAAGAAGCTCTGGAGGAGTCATCGTCTAATCCTCTGAAGGATCTGTATCATAGTCACCATCCGTGGAATCCCATGCTCTGGGGTCAGAAACTCTGGAGGAATTGTTGCGGGGTCCTCGACGGAACTGTATCATAGCTGTCCTCCGCAGGATCCTCTGCTCTGGGAGTCAGGAACTCTGGAGGAATTGTGGCTGGGTCCTCTGACGGATCTGACTCAATCGAATAACCGAGGCTCCTCTTGCTCGGGTCTGGAGATACTCTAGGGGCCTTACTGGTGCCCCCACTATCTGAGGCTGATCTCTTCATCGACATTACTGAAACCATAACATAGGATTAGGGAAGGAATATGGAAACCTGGTAGCATAGCTCTATCGCACGATCTTAGAATACAAGGAAGGTCATATTTCCTAAATGCCCTGCAGCCTCCTGTTTATAAGTGTGGCACGCTACACACCCATAAACAAGACTCTACTGGACACGGCTCGTAGACAAACCCCTAGGACCGAACTGATCTGATACCACTTCTATCACGACCCGACTAGGGGCCGTGACAAGTACCCGATACTTGTACCGAGCACCCCTTATCTATCAGTTTTACCTTTACTTCTCAGCGGGCCGTAGGAACTGTGCTATACATTTTTTTTCATTGTTGAGCTTTAACATTAGCCGCGTCATCATAAACATAGACTAGTAAGCGTTGCTGTCACATTATACAGAGACGCGAACAATTCAAAATACAAGACCTCTACCTGTACATATCTGCCTACGAGCCTCTAGACATAGTACACATATACATAGAAAGGGCCGAGTACTGCCGTGCCCGAATATATATATATACACAAAATAGTACCAAGGAAGTGAGGCTCCGGAACAACTGGAGCGCTGTCAAGTGCTGCTGGTAGAGCTCCTAAGAACCAAACCCGCCTGTCTGCTGACCTGCGCGGCATGAAACGCAGCGTCCACAAGAAGGGACGTCAATACGAATAGTGTACCGAGTATGTAAGGCATGAATAGTAATATACGGAAAATATAAAACAGGGATAATGACATAAAAGAGTTATAACACATGCCCTGAGGTGGAAACATAACATGTACATATAAGTGCCCTTGGGCAGATGCCATGCATGCTTAGCTGTCCTTTGAAAATATTTTCTTGTTCATATATATCTATAAAAGTAGAACATGTCATGTTGCCGAGGCGTCGGCAGCCGATCCATTTAACCATAATTATACACATCCCGCGTCCGGGCATCCCGCGTCCGGGACGATGTCATGTCATGTAATGCCAACTGATCAGGTGGATATGCGTATATAACGCTCTGCCTTTATCTCCATCTTCCCCGTATACATATGCATATATCATGTATGTATATCAGCGTCTATAGCGCTCTGGCTCTTTCATCATATACATATACGTGTATCATGTGCATATATCAGCGTCTATAGCGCTCTGGATCTTTTATCATATACATATACATGTGTCATGTACATATTTTATAAATATATATACACATATCTTACATACAGTTAGATGTCTTATATGCATTTACATATCTTATATACATATGTCACATAGGCACGCAGTAGAGCCCAAAGAAGAATCATGTAGCCATCGGAGTGACGTAAGGTCGGTGACCTCCGATTATATTATGGAACAATCATGGTCGCCTTGTCTCTCCTTGAAGGAATAAGTATTTTAAGGCGAGACTACCAACGGAGAATAGTATCAAAAGTAAACATAGAATGGAATCATGGCACCATAGACGTCAACTCATAGGCTTGGGAATCCTTAGGAAATAGTGCCATAGCTAGGAAGTAGAAATAAGGTTCAAGAACTAGCTTATTACTTTCATGCTCACATTGAATCCTTAGCTTAGAAATCTTAGTTGTAGCATCGTTCCGGTCGTACTTATCATAGGCATATTCTCTTGTCTAACATCATCGTTATCATTGTCATCATAGAAGTATTCTCGTTAGAGTAGTTATAGTACTTATCATTTAGTACGAAATCGGGATCAAAAGTCCTCTTTGGATTCAACCTCAAGTAAGTCAAACAGAACTATAAGGAAAATCCGAGAGCAACGGGCCCACCTCGGCCCGAATGAGGTAGCGTATACGATTTGCATATGTTACATGTCATGGCGTTACTTGTGAGGGTTTTAGGGTAGTCGGGTCCCATTTATACAAGTTCTAGGGGTTTTGGAGGTCTTTCCAACATTTCGCGCACTTTCTAGTTCAATTCTACTGAAGGAAAAAGGGGAAACTTTGGATGCGGATTCCGGGGAATAGAGTTGTCCCCGAGGCTCATACCCAACTTATTACGTCTAAGACATGCCCTAGAAAGAAAGGTGAAGCCTTACATACCTCTTTCCGCTCCTTTTGCTATTCCGAATTCAAGCTGCAAATCCGCCAAAATCTGCAATTTGGTCACATTTACCCAAACTTTCATTAGGGTGTTTAAAGTTGGAATCTTAAGGTAACACTTGGCTACCGAAATTTCGGCAGCACTTCCTCTGTAAGTATACCATCCTCAACATTCAACTTAGCCAAATTTAATCAATCACAATCCGAGAATTCAAACCCGGCCAAACTATCAACATAAACTCAACAACCACATTAGAATTTCCATATTTAAATCCAAGATATATCCCAACACTTCAAGTAGCATTCTACTTCCTTCAAGGCTTTCCAATTTCAATAAAACAACAACAACCTTATAATATATATTCCAACAACATCATATTAATATCATTACATACTATCTATACAAGAACATTATTTTCAATTTACACAGCTTCCAACTACTAACACTTCACCAAGCTTATCAAATCTTTATTTGCAATATAAAATCCACAACACAACCACTAAAATACTAAATAAAACTTGCTCATTATCCATTCACCATACTACACACATACACGGCTATATACACCATGCACACACACGGCTTCATCATGCATTCACAACTACAATCTCTCCAAAATCATTCAACTTCCATTTTCCACATAACATTCACAACAATAACAACCAAACACTAAATAAAATAATTAACACATGGTCTCTACACACACATAGGCATGCACGACCACATCTACATTCTTGTTCTTCATAATTTTCATTCACTTTTGCATACTACAACATGCATAAATATCCATAACATGTAAAAGAGCACAAGTTCTCACCTTCCTTTTTCCTTCACTTCTTCACTTGACTACAATTGGCAACTTGTATGATTATGAATTTTTATTGCTTCAACAACAACTCCACTTTGTTAAGGACTCTCTACTTGGTAGGAAATGATTTTTGAAGGAATTTTTGTCAATTTTTCTTGTGGAATTTCACTATCGCCGAATGGCCTATAGGGTTTGCTCCTTCTTGTCTTGCTCTTGAATTCTCTAGAAAATTATGGACTTAAGATGACTTGGTCATCTCTTACTAATTTATAAATTAGATCCCACATGGGCCTAGCCCATGCCATGGCCGGTTGGGCCTCCTTTTTTTTTCTTAACAAAAAAAATTCCAAGCCCAATTATATTTGTCTAGTTCTTGTAATTCATGAAAACAAATTTTTCCCAATTTCCAAATTTGCCCTTCGTCTTTCTCCATATTCCCACGAGTCATATTGTGAATTTCCTTTTATGCCCTTGACCTTTCTTAGTATTTCCGCTTCTAAATTCTTTATAAGCGACTCATATGCTTAACAAAACAAAAGTAAGACCTTGTTTGACATCTCCCCGCAATACCTTGAATTATCCGATTGTACTAAAATTCGGGATATAACAGGATTTTATTAAAGTCATTGATGATGATATTATGAATGTTATTATTGATGTTTGGGAGTTGAAATATGATATGGGGAAAGTAGTAGAAACAAAGGAGATGCTGCTCAATTTTCTATAGCTTTAGTTCAAGCACGCTTATGTTGTTGATTATCTAATACGAGTATGAACTCTCTTGAAGGTAGAAACATGAATATTGAAGAGGAACGTTCAAGCGATAGAGTAGCTAGACGAAAAGGTATATGAGGCTAGTCCTTTCTTTCTATGGCATGAATCCTATGGCGTGATTTTTCCTTCTTCTCCATGAATCTTCTACATCCCGGAAAGCTAAGAGCCTATGTTCATGAATAGCCACATGAGATAAGAGATGCATTACGAGCCCAATAATGATGATGATGATAAGATAAAGTCTAAAGATTCTAGAGTTCATGATATGATGTTCCTATAAAGTTAATGATGTTGTTATTGTATACACTCACCTTATACACTACTTCCTTCAAGGTGAGGCAGAATACTTATAAAAGCTCCTTAATGGAATCGGGGGTTCACGACCTTATGTCACCTCGATAAAGTATAGCTATCTTTGAGTTTCTATGCATGCATTATGATGAGTACATGTTGATGATATTACACCATGCCTATATGGCCGGGCAGACACAGCTCAGGCGGGTAGCGTATACACCATGTCTAGATGGCATGGGCAGACACCACTACTGGGCGGCATGAGATGGTACCCCGGACGCGGGAGGCCTGGACGCAGGCTAATGATTATTACACCGTTCCTATAAGGTCGGGCAGCTTATATATATATGCATACATGATATGATGATGATTATGAAGTAAGACAGCATGCATTATTTCTTTTATAATTGACAGTCAGTTACATGTTGCTCCTTATTTGATGCTTCCTTTATCTCATTGACGTATTATTATTACTTATGCCTCTCATACTCAGTACAATGTTCGTACTGACGTCCGTTTTCTTTGGACACTGTGTTCATGCCCACAAGTAGACAGGGAGGTGATCCAGACTCGTAGGAGCTATTAGTTGACCTGAGAGCACTCCATTGTTCCGGAGGTGCCTTTGATTATTCTTTTGTGTATACATATGTATATTTTGGGCACGACGGGGTCCTGTCCCGTCTCTATGTCTAGCACTCTAGTAGAGGCTCATAGATACGCATGTGTGGGTGGTATGGTCTCACGATGTTACTATTATATATATATATATATATATATATATATATATATATATATATATATATATATATATATATTATTTTGATAGCCGAAGGGCTTATGTATATAAGGGTAATTATGTTTCCAAACGAAAAATGATTTTTCTATGATTTGAGCATGAATTTGATAAAAGAACGCTTAATGAGTATGCTGAGTAGTAGAAGCAGTGGTGCTCAGTGGTTAGCCCCGGGTACCAGTCACGGCCCCTAGTCGGGTCTTTAGTAGTTGAGGTGAAGGAGCGCCTGTCTGAGGATCCCGTGCTAATTCATTATAGAGACACATTCTCTCAGAAGAAGAAGTCACTATTTGAGATTCCTGCAGATGGAGTTCTTAGATACTGTAAAGTGGTATACGGCCCGTAAACCACCATGTCGTATTTCAACTTACAAAACTTCAACTTTCTGTCAAATGTTCAAATGGTTAAATACGACTTGGAATACAGACCGTAAATTGAAATACAGCCCGTAAACCGTGAGCGTAAATCACCATGATCCCCAGCATACCTTTCTGGTTTTGATATGCTTAAATACGACAACGAAATACGGCCCGTAAACTAGAATACGGTGTCACGACCCAACCCCGTAGGCCGTGACTAGTGCCCGATCTGGGCACCCAAGCACACCTATCAAATGTTATCTCAAATTTTTATTAAACGCATTCAAGTATGTAGCAGAAGACGACAAGGCTATATTTCAATTTTTGATAATTTCCAGAAAAATTTCGGCAGAGTTTCCTTTGTTTTACGGACTATCCAATATAACCCTGCACACAGAAAACACCAACAGGGGCCACACAGGGCCAACAAGGCAACATTTAAACATATGCGGACCGGCCGCCGCGGCGAATGGGATCGCCCACACACAACATATACACATATTCATACAGAAAGACCCCAACCCACAAACATGTCCACAGACCTCTAAACAGACCGACAGAATCATATAACGGTACAGGGCCCTGCCGTACCCCAGATAAACATATGTACAGAATATACAACAGCAAAAGATATATACCAAAAGTATAAGCTCCGGATCAAGGGGAGCAATTCCCAAGTAGCGGAACAGGCATCCTAAGCTGGCGGCGTATCAAAATGTGCGTCTGTACCTGCGGGCATGTAGCGCAGCCCCCGAAGAACACGGGGTCAGTACGAAAAATGTACCGAGTATGTAAAGCGGAAATGTAACAAATATAATCATAATCCAAACCCGAGATACAAAATATAGTGGATAGAGTCGAACCCGAATCCGAATCAGAAATACAGAGTATAAATATATACAGAGTACCGGGTATAACAGACAGAGCCGTAATCTGAATCAGAGGTACAGAGTATGGCTGACCGGATCGTAACACGGATTAGGAGTACAGAGTATGGCTGACAAGGTCGTAATCTGAGTCAGAAGTACAAAGCGTGACTGACTAAGTCATAACCCGAAGCAGACGTACAATAGTAAAGCAGACGAAATCAGTATACGAATCCGACTTTCAGAAGTGCAACAGACAGAGTCATAGTCCAGATCAGATATACAGATGTGTACCAGACAGAATCATGCATGCAGAGTCATAAGAATATACATATACAAATAGCATATATATTAGATCCCGGCCCTCTAACGCGGGACGCGGTAACAGAACCCGGCCCTCTTAGTACGGGACGCGGTGGACAGACAGATCAGATCATATGCCATCCTGGCCGCCATCCCCATACTATCACATCATCAAATCATATACAGATGTAAACAGAACCCGGCCCGCACACCGAGGAAGGCGGTGAACAATGCAGTGGAATATGCACGAATAACAGAACCTGGCCCGGGCGCAGTGAAGGAAGCATTGAGACATCCACGAACAGATTAATGAGAAACCATATACATACAAATCGTTATACAGACTCAATGAAACGGAAGTAAACCAAACGGTGGGTCAAATCAGAGTAATCGGACAATGTTCATAAAATACGCATATATGTCATTTGGGATGGCACGACAAACTACATCGGAATAAAATGTCCAGAACTGCTCCAGACGTCAAAATATATTATAAGACTCATAACTATAGTCATAACACTGGTCATATGGCAGACAGACTAACAATCAAAAATTGCCTGAGATTTCCGGACAGAAATGAGCTATTTTGAGTCGTACAGAGAGTGTCAGAATTTTTGTGGGCCCACCTTGGCCGAACTGAGGTGGCGTACGTAAATTATGGATTATAGGTTTTATGGAGTCACCCATGAGAGTTTTAGGGCATTCCGACTTCGTTTGTGAAAGTTGCATACATATTAGTTACTTTAACGACAAATTGCAAGAAACTAGTTCAATCTTACTGAACGAAATGGAGCCAATTTCAATCTCGGATTTCGAAGGACAGAGTCGTATTTAAGACTCCCGTTCGAGCCTATCATACTTAGAACATGCCAAAGAATGAAGGGGAAGACTTTACATACCTTGGCTGCGCCTTATGCTCGCTCAAATTTAATTCCCGTTTCGCCCAAAATCTACAAATGGTCATTTTTACCAATTGTAAGTTATAGTTTCTAAGAGTTCAACTTAAGGGCATATTTATCTATCGAAATTTCGGCAGCATTTCCCATAAACATATAACGTCCCCGAGACTTAGCTCGGCCTAATATAACGACAACAACAACCCAACAATCCAACAACATCAACAATTATCATAAAACGCATTTTATCACAAATAGTCCACTTTTTACATAAAACAACACTTTCCATTCCAACTTCATCATATCAAGCTAATATCATTATTCTCATATTCATTCACTAACTCGAGATTATTCAAACGTATTCCAATAACATTCCGAACAATATTCACGAATTCAAGTATCTCCACTAATTCCATATTCCATCCGAACTTCAACAAATGCAACAACATTACCAACTTACATTGTTTTCTTCCAAATTCATTAACGACAACCATTATCCATATCTAGAATCTTACTTCCATAATTACATAAAAGTCATACAAAAATCACATAATTTCCCATGATAACATACAACCATTTTTAACACCAACCTAGCTTATTAAACCTTTATTTACATCACAAAGGCCACAACGACATAACTAACCAACTAAATGAAATTTTATCCAGCACTTTCTACCACCACCATGGCACACGGCCATGCACCACCACCACACACACACACACGGCTTCACACACATATCACTACTCCACAATTCTCATCAAATTCCAATCATTACAACATACATACTTATTCTATAACATAAAAGAGTAGATTTCTTACCTTTCTTCCAACTTCAATCTTCCACAAACGTCGCTCTCTCGCTAAACCAATTATATCACGTCGGAGAGCGTCTTGAGCTTACTATAAATACAAGAAGAACAAGATTTTTGGACCAAAGATTGATGAACTAATGTTTTTTCTCCCCTTTTTTGTTCTTGGCCGAAACCCTTGCCTTTTGCTCTCAATTCTCTTCTTTTTTTTTTTTTCTTGAATTCTCTAGAAATGAACAAGTTGGCCCCTTTATTTAATATCCCATGATTTTTAATTAAACATGGGCTTGGGCTCTTGGCTCTACATGGCCGGCCACCCCTCAAAAAAAATTTGGGCCTCATTTGTTTTCTTTCCATTTTTTTTTGGGCCAACCCGGTTGGTCACGAGTTTGGCTTAGCCCACTGACCTTTCGACCTTAAAACGTTCATATCGCCTTGTACCGATGTCACCTATAGGCCCACGACCTACCGTTGGAAAGCTATTTCAATTATCTACAACTGTTATTTCTGGGCGTTTTCCCAAATTCCAAACTTATAATGCCGATCGTTCCCCTCCAAGTCAGGTTATCCGAAAACGTCTTCTTAAAAATATCCGTTTGGAGGGCTTTCACTTTGATTTGGCCCCAGGGCCCTTCACGAGTTGTGTTTAACTTTACATATGCGATTCATATAACTTGTCACATATCCCAAAAAAAAATCTTGACGTGTGGGCCCCACCTCAACTTACAAATAATCCGACGTTCGAAAATACAGGATATAACATCCTCCCCCCCTTTAAAACATTCGTCCTCGAATGTTCGACTGTCCTTATGAAGTTTCATCATATTTCGGGGAGGTCCTCTTACCAACTATGTACTTGTATTTAAACAGTTCACTTATGGGGGCATTCATTTCCCGACTCCTGCTTTTTCTTTTCTAACATATCTTTCGCTTCTATATTCAACAATGCTATTGTCCTTTCTTTTTCGGTCTAGCCATCACACCTTTCACTTCTTGTCACACTTCTCGGTTCCTTACAACGTTATCATACTCCCACATCATATCAAACATATCCATAACTAGAGCTAGACGCACAGAAGCATATCGGACAAATCCGTAATCAGGGTCAGATGTACTGAACTATGTCGGACAGATCCGTAGTCAGAGTTAGACGTATGGAAGTATGTCAGGCAGATCCGTGATCAGAGTTAGACGTATAGAGATGTATCAGACAGATTCGTAATCAGAGTCGAACGTATAGAGACATATCAGACAGAAACGTAATCAGATTCAGAAGTACAGAGGCATAATAGACAGAGCCTCATCAAAGTTAGATGCGCACACGCATAACAGATAGAATTATGACTAGGATCAGACCCCTTCTACGTATTCTAATTTCCTTTGGGTTACCCTATATTTCCATTTATATCTTATACTTACACTTGTGAAAATTTTTGTATCCTTCCCAGGGGGTCACCCATCCAAGAATTGCTCTGGCCCCAGCACGCTTAACCTCGAAACTTTCATGCGTTTTGATGCGTTAATGCTAATATAATTGTGTCGATCGCCCCACACGACCATTGTCACGTAATTTATGGCCGATCAGGGTCTTAGTAAATTTTTGAAAAGATTTCGTAGCGGGTCCCACCCTGGTTTAAACCATACAATTATCATTTTGCCCTTCTGAATCCTCAATGTCCATTCCCATCTGTATGTTTATAGCTGTCTCAAATGGTTCTATTTGGTTGAAAATTACCTTATTTTTACTAATACCCAGAAGAAGGAGATCACGTAATATAACAGAGTATAGATTTATCCATATACATATATCTCAAGGAAAGAGTAATAATATACCTGGGTCTGCACTTGGTGACGCTCCAGGGTCCTGCCGGCCGGTCAAAGCATATACACGGTTCAAGGGACCGCCAGAACTGGAAGCTCCGCCGCGACCTCTGCCACGACTCACTGGTGCCTGCATATCTCGCCCCGTGGGGCGCATGGCTACTGAAGGAGAAGATGAGCCAGCAACTGACCCAGTAGGCTGGGCTGAACCTGAACCACCCTTATACGGGCACTCTCTCACCATATGATCTTGACTGCCACAATGATAGCAGGCGCCCGTAGCGCGATAACACTCTCCCGGATGGGACCTCCCACAATAAGTACATCGGGGCATAGGTGGCCTAGACTGCTCAGAACCCCTACTCATCTGCGAGCCTGGCACTCTAGAAGTCTGGCCGGCCCCAGACGGACCTGCGCCATTGAAACGTCTACCGGAGGACTGCGTACCCCGGCCTGACGGAGGGAGGGATCTACCGGACTGCTGCTGCTGAGGCCATCCGCCTCGGGAATCTCCGGAATATCCCGCGAATCTGGCCCTTTTGGGCCGTCTCCTATCATGATCACTATCCGGCTGGCATCCTCTGCGCCGGTCCTCCATGCTCTGGGCGTGGGCCTGTATACAGGCAATGTCCATCCCTGTCTGGGCTGCCATCACCGTGCAGCTGTCAACCAAATAATCATCTAGCCCTATCACATACCGGTGCACCCGATCAGTCATATCAGCGACATAAGCGGGCGCATATCTGGCCAGCGAATCGAACTCCAGGCTATACTCTCTGACGCTCCTGCCCCTCTGTCTCAATAGCAGGAATCTGTCTACTCTGGCCTGCCTCACCTCCGGAGGTAAAAAGCGGGCCAGGAAGGCCTCTGTAAACGCTCTACATACGGCTGGAGGGGCACCCTCGCCTCTGGACAACATCCAAGACTCGTACCAATTTGCTGCTACATCGTGCAGCCGGTACGACGCCAACTCAACCGACTCTGTCTCAGAGGCACTAATCAATCGCACGGTACGCTGCACTTGTCGGATGAACTCCTGAGGGTCTTCTGCGGGCTTTGACCCGGAAAACTCTGGTGGGCGACAAAGCAGAAAATCACGGGCCCTCTGGCTATCGCGCCTGTCTACGCGATCATCCCCTGCTTCCTGTCTATAAACCTGCCCTGCTACCAATTGAGTCAATAACTGGATTGCCTCTCGCAGGGTCCCATCATCCGCCCCTGGCTGGGGGGCTGGAGGTACAGGTACTGGTGCTGCTGGAGCTGGCGGTGGAGCCGCCCCCTGTGCTGCAGCCGTGGCTGCTCCAGATCCCTCCGATACTGGTGGCGTAACAGAACTGGCCGTCGAAGGCACAACATTTGGCTCAATCTGGGCACGAGCCCTAGTAAACACCTGAGCTCGGCTGGTCTCACCTGCCACTGTAGACTTGCCCTTCTGGGCGGCCGTTGCCTTCTTTGGAGGCATCGCTGAAAAATACAACAACCGATCAGAAAAGAGTTATCCTAATAGCACAGCTCTATCGCACGATCTAAGATCCAAAGAAAGGGTAACATCCTAAATGCCCTGTAGCCTCCTGTTTATAGATGTGGTGCACAACACACCGATAAACAAGACTCTACTAGACACGGTCTGTGGACACTCCGAGGACGGACCGCTCTGATACCACTTCTGTCACGACCCAACCCCGTAGGCCGTGACTAGTGCCCGATCTGGGCACCCAAGCACACCTATCAAATGTTATCTCAAATTTTTATTAAACGCATTCAAGTATGCAGCAGAAGCCGACAAGGCTATATTTCAATTTTTGATAATTTCCAGAAAAATTTCGGCAGAGTTTCCTTTGTTTTACGGACTATCCAATATAACCCTGCACACAGAAAATACCAACAGGGGCCACACAGGGCCAACAAGGCAACATTTAAACATATGCGGACCGGCCGCCTCGACGAATGGGATCGCCCACACACAACATATACACATATTCATACAGAAAGACCCCAACCCACAAACATGTCCACAGACCTCTAAACAGACCGACAGAATCATATGACGGGACAGGGCCCCGCCGTACCCCAGATAAACATATGTACAGAATATACAACAGCAAAAGATATATACCAAAAGTATAAGCTCCGGATCAAGGGGAGCAATTCCCAAGTAGCGGAACAGGTATCCTAAGCTGGCGGCGTATCAAAAGGTGCGTCTGTACCTGCGGGCATGTAGCGCAGCCCCCGAAGAACAGGGGGTCAGTACGAAAAATGTACCGAGTATGTAAAGCGGAAATGTAACAAATATAATCATAATCCAAACCCGAGATACAAAATATAGTGGATAGAGTCGAACCCGAATCTGAATCAGAAATACAGAGTATAAATATATACAGAGTACCGGGTATAACAGACAGAGCCGTAATCTGAATCAGAGGTACAGAGTATGGCTGACCGGATCGTAACAAGGATTATGAGTACAGAGTATGGCTGACAAGGTCGTAATCTGAGTCAGAAGTATAAAGCGTGACTGACTAAGTCATAACCCGAAGCAGACGTACAATAGTAAAGCAGACGGAATCAGTATACGAATCAGACTTTCAGAAGTGCAACAGACAGAGTCATAGTCCAGATCAGATATACAGATGTGTACCAGACAGAATCATGCATGCAGAGTCATAAGAATATACAAATACAAATAGCATATATATTAGATCCCGGCCCTCTAACGAGGGACGCGGTAACAGAACCCGGCCCTCTTAGTACGGGACGCGGTGGACAGACAGATCAGATCATATGCCATCCTGGCCGCCATCCCCATACTATCACATCATCAAATCATATACAAATGTAAACAGAACCCGGCCCGCACACCGAGGGACGCGGTGAACAATGCAGTGGAATATGCACGAATAACAGAACCTGGCCCGGGCGCAGTGAAGGAAGCATTGAGACATCCACGAACAGATTAATGAGAAACCATATACATACAAATCGTTATACAGACTCAATGAAACGGAAGTAAACCAAACGGTGGGTCAAATCAGAGTAATCGGACAATGTTCATAAAATACGCATATATGTCATTTGGGATGGCACGACAGACTACATCGGAATAAAATGTCCAGAACTGCTCCAGACGTCAAAATATATTATAAGACTCATATCTATAGTCATAACACTGGTCATATGGCAGACAGACTAACAATAAAAAATTGCCTGAGATTTCCGGACAGAAATGAGCTATTTTGAGTCGTACAGAGAGTGTCAGAATTTTTGTGGGCCCACCATGGCCGAACTGAGGTGGCGTACGTAAATTATGGATTATAGGTCTTATGGAGTCACCCATGAGAGTTTTAGGGCATTCCGACTTCGTTTGTGAAAGTTGCATAAATATTAGTTACTTTAACGACAAATTGCAAGAAACTAGTTCAATCTTACTGAACGAAATGGAGCCAATTTCAATCTCGGATTTCGAAGGACAGAGTCGTATTTAAGACTCCCGTTCGAGCCTATCATACTTAGAACATGCCAAAGAATGAAGGGGAAGACTTTACATACCTTGGCTGCGCCTTATGCTCGCTCAAATTTAATTCCCGTTTCGCCCAAAATCTACAAATGGTCATTTTTACCAATTGTAAGTTATAGTTTCTAAGAGTTCAACCTAAGGGCATATTTATCTACCGAAATTTCAGCAGCATTTCCCATAAACATATAACGTCCCCGAGACTTAGCTCGGCCTAATATAACAACAACAACAACCCAACAATCCAACAACATCAACAATTATCATAAAACGCACTTTATCACAAATAGTCCTCTTTTTACATAAAACAACACTTTCCATTCCAACTTCATCATATCAAGCTAATATCATTATTCTCATATTCATTCACTAACTCGAGATTATTCAAACGTATTCCAATAACATTCCGAACAATATTCACGAATTCAAGTATTTCCACTAATTCCATATTCCATCCGAACTTCAACAAATGCAACAACATTACCAACTTACATTGTTTTCTTCCAAATTCATTAACGACAACCATTATCCATAT
Organism: Lycium barbarum; assembly: GCF_019175385.1. Classification (NCBI taxonomy): domain Eukaryota; kingdom Viridiplantae; phylum Streptophyta; class Magnoliopsida; order Solanales; family Solanaceae; genus Lycium; species Lycium barbarum. The sequence continues at coordinate 38,075,924 of NC_083341.1, read as the reverse complement.
CTAGAATCTTACTTCCATAATTACATAAAAATCATACAAAAATCACATAATTTCCCATAATAACATACAACCATTTTTAACACCAACCTAGCTTATTAAACCTTTATTTACATCACAAAGGCCACAACGACATAACTAACCAACTAAATGAAATTTTATCCAGCACTTTCTACCACCACCACACACACACACACGGCTTCACACACATATCACAACTCCACAATTCTCATCAAATTCCAATCATTACAACATACATACTTATTCTATAACATAAAAGAGTAGATTTCTTACCTTTCTTCCAACTTCAATCTTCCACAAACGTCGCTCTCTCGCTAAACCAATTATATCACGTCGGAGAGCGTCTTGAGCTTACTATAAATACAAGAAGAACAAGATTTTTGGACCAAAGATTGATGAACTAATTTTTTTTCTCCCCTTTTTTGTTCTTGGCCGAAACCCTAGCCTTTTGCTCTCAATTCTCTCTTTTTTTTTTTTTTTTTTTTTGTTTCTTGAATTCTCTAGAAATGAACAAGTTGGCCCCTTTATTTAATATCCCATGATTTTTAATTAATCATGGGCTTAGGCTCTTGGCTCTACATGGCCGGCCACCCCTCAAAAAAAATTTGGGCCTCATTTGTTTTCTTTCCATTTTTTTTTTTTGGGCCAACCCGGTTGGTCACGAGTTTGGCCTAGCCCACTGACCTTTCGACCTTAAAACGTTCATATCTCCTTGTACCGATGTCACCTATAGGCCCACGACCTACCGTTGGAAAGCTATTTCAATTATCTACAACTTTGATTTCTGGGCGTTTTTCCAAATTCCAAACTTATAATGCCGATATTTCCCCTCCAAGTCAGGTCATCCGAAAACGTCTTCTTAAAAATATCCGTTTGGAGGGCTTTCACTTTGATTTGGCCCCAGGGCCCTTCACGAGTTGTGTTTAACTTTACATATGCGATTCATATAACTTGTCACATGTCCCAAAAAAAAATCTTGACGTGTGGGCCCCACCTCAACTTACAAATAATCCGACGTTCGAAAATACAGGATATAACATACGGACCGTAAACTAGGTTGACGACCACTGTACACTTCAGCTACTGTTCATTCCGAATCAGATTTTAAGTCATTAAAAGGAGACCCAAGCTCATTAAATTCATTTCATTCCACGATATTTATCTCTAGAAACCTCTAGAATACTCTCCACTCTTCAATTACAAGAAAATAAAAGGAAATCCATGATCAATAACACCAAATCCATGAGACAAAGTGTATGAATCCTAGTTAAAGTTCATCTCTCTCAAGAAAACCCAAAAGAAGTGAAGTAGGGTTTTGATGCTAGAGGAGTAATTCCATTCAAGACTTGTTCAACCATTATCTAAGGTAAGTTTCATGACTATACCATGTTGTCTAAGGTAATGGAAGGTTAAGATACTTGAATTGTAAAGAAGACATAGGAAATGGGTCATTCATGAGTGAATAGTGTCATGGTTAGATGGTAGTTGGGTTGAATTATGAATGTTAGAGTGTTGTGATTATGAATATGTTATAAATGACATTTAGGCCATGAAATAAGTAATATATGCAAGGAAACACGATAGTAAGCTATAACCATAAATGTGGAGAAATTGAAGAGAAATGGTGGATTGTGGTCAATGTGTATAAATGATGATTGTTGATTGCAATGTTGTGGATGTTGTTGTGAGCGTTTTGGATTTGATATAGAATATGGAAAAAGTAGCATAAACAAAGGAAGTGCTGCCCAATTTTCCCTAGAAATAGTCACGCGTTCTTATAGTCGAATCTACTAACGATAGTGCGAATTCTCTCTTGAAGGTAGAAACGTGATATCGAAGGAGAACAAGCAAGCAATAGCTTAGTTAAACGTCAAAGGTATATGAGGCTAGTCCTTTCTTTATAATGGCATGAATCTTCTAGCATGATTTTCCTTCCTCTTCATGAGTTCCTATATTCCAGAAAGCTAAAAGCCTATGTATATAAATAGCTATATAAGATAAGAGACATGATATGATGATTCTACATTGTTAATGATGTTATTTATTGCTTACACTCACCTTATGTGCTAATTCCTTCAAGGTGAGGCAGAATGTCAATGATTACTCAATAATGAAATCGGGGGATCATGACCTTACGCCACCCCGATAAAGTAAAGTTGTTCATAAGCCTTATGCATGTATTATGATAAGTATGTTACGATAAGCATATTATGATGAGCATGTATGATGATGATATAACACCGCGCCTATTTGGCCGGGCAGTCACCGCCAAGGCGAGCAGCTATACGAAACACCATGGCCAAATGGCATAGGCAGACACCACTAGTGGGCGGCATGAGATGATACCCCGGACGCGGGAGGCCTGGATGCAGGTCAATGTTATGATTATTACACCGATCTGATACGGACGGGCAGCTTATACATTATCAAACTGTACCTATATGGGCGGGTAGCTTATATATGTACTTATGCATACATGACATGATGATGATTATGAGTAAGCCAGCATGCACTATTTCTTTTACACTTGACAGTCAGATACAGTTATTCCATGTTGCTACTTCTTTTACCTCATTGTTTTATTTCTTTGTTTATGCCTCTCATACTCAGTACAATGTTCGTACTGACGTCCATTTTCTTTGGACGCTGTGTTCATGCCCATAGGTAGACAGGGAGGAGAGCTCGACCCAGATTCGTAGTAGTTGTCAATCGATTGAAAGCACTCATTTGTTCCAGAGGTGCTTGATTATTATTTTGTGTATATAGTCATGTATATGTATTTTTGGACATGACAGGGTCTTGTCCCGTCCTTATGTTTATCACTCCAGTAGAGGCTCGTAGATACGCAGTGTGGGTCAGATGGTCTCACGAGAGGTTGTTATGCATATATATATATTATTTTGATGGCCGAGAGGCATATGTATATATATATATATATATATATATATATATATATATATATATATATGAGTATTTATGTTCTTATATGAAATATGATTTTCCTACGATTTGAATATAAATTGATAAAAGAGCATTAAATGAGTAGTATGAGTAGTGGAACAAGTGGTGCTCGGTGGCTAGCCCCAGGTACCCGTCGCGGCCCCTAGTTGGGTCGTGACAAAAGTGGTATCAGAGCGGTTCAATCCTAGGAAATGTGTACGAGCCGTTTCTAGTAGAGTTTTCTTTATGGTGTGTTGCGTACTACATCAATAAACAAGAGGCTACAGGGCATTTAGGAAAAATGACCATCGTTTTTCTTATTAAATCGTGCGATAGAGTCGTGTATAAGATTTTATCCTCCCTAATAGTGTATCGTGATTTCAGAATGCCGCCAAAGGGAAAAGCTACAGCCGCCCAGAAGGGGAAGGCCACGACAAAGAAGCGGGTAGAAAGAGAGCCTCCGATGAATATAGAAGAAGGCTAATCACATAATGAGGCCTTGTCTAATACTTCTTCTACCCCGCCTAATGTGGAAGAGCTAGGGGGAGCTCCAGCTCCAATTCCTCCACCGGTTACTTCGGGTCTACAAATGACCGAGGTCATCCATTTATTGACACAATTGGTCGCCGCGCAGGCAAACGACAAAATGTGAGTTCAAGTGATCGGGCAGCAAGTACCAAAGCCCGTGATTTTATGAGTCTAAATCATCCGGAGTTCTTTGGGTCAAAACCGGATGAAGACCCGCAAGGTTTCATAGATGAGGTGTTGAGGACATTGAAGATTGTCCATGCCTCCGAAACTGAATCCGTGGAGTTGGCATCTTATAGACTCCGGGATGTGGCAGTTTTATGGTACAACAACGGGGTATTATCAATTTTATAGCCCGTATTTTGTACGTTCGGATAATTCAAGATAATTGCGAGAAGTTAAGGGCAAGGCTATATTTTGATCTTGTTTAATACACAAGTTGTTTATGAAAAATTATTGATGTGGAAATATTAAGAAAGGCTAAGGGTAAAAAGGAAAATTCACAAAGTGGTTCATGGTAATATTGTGAAAGGCTAGGGGCAAAATGGGAATTTCACAAAAACTCAAGAAAGTTCTTGAATGGCCATATGGCCGTCCAAGTTGAGGTGGGCCTTGGCCCACATGGATGAATTATGTGTATATATATATATGACTTATTAGTCATATTTACCATTACCATTACACTTAGAAAATTCAAGTTTGGAGAAGAATAAAAAGAAAGAGAAGGAGCCATGTTCGGCCACAGCTATCAAAAATTGGTTCCATGGAGTTGATCAAGAAAAATTATTTTCTTCTAGTATTTCAACTAATTGGAAGGTCCTCTTTAACATGGAGTAATTGTTGGAGTAAGCAAAGTAATCGTTGTGCGAGTTGTGGACTCTAGCCGAGGAAGAAGATGTGTGGAGAAAGGGATGTGTTCAATCTTCTTTTACATGTGTTATGGATGATGTATGCATGTTGTAGTGTGTAGAAATTGATGAAATTCATGAAATATGAATGGTGGTTGTGGCCGAATATAGAGTGTGTTGGTAAGATAAGATGAATTGATTTTATTTAGTATTTTGATTGTTGTAGTTGTAGATTCCATGATGAAAATGAAGGTTTGGTGGTTTGAAATGAAGTTGTAATTGTTGCGGGATTGTTGAAGAAGTTAATTTGACATTAGTATGGTTTCTCATAATTATGAGAATGAAGTTGTTAATGTATAGATTGTTGGTGTAGTTTATGAATTTGGAAGGAAAGGAAATGTGTTGTTATTGTTCTTGTTGAATTCGGAAGGTTTCGGGTGAAGTGGTATGTTGGTTGGGTTGTTTTGAATATTATGTAAATTGTTTGAAGTGTTCTTGAACCATGTTAGAATGATTTCGGATTAACACTTGAATGTGAGATCATTGGTGTTAGCTTGACTATATGTGATTAAATTGAATATAAATGAAATGTCGTTGAATTGTGTGACAAGGGTTGTTAATGTTAGAATATATTTTGGATTGATTGTTGAAGTTGTTAGTATGATCGTTGGTATTGTTGTTGATAATTTGGCCGAGTTGAATTCTCGGATTGTTGTTGATAAATTGGCCGAGTTAGATTCTCGGGGATGGTGTATTTACAGGGGAGATGCTACCGAAATTTCGGCAGATTATAAATGAATTTGTTTGAAAGACTAAGATAAGTATGTGATGATGAGTTTAATGATTGTGAAAATCTTCTTGAATGTAGATAGCGAGCTTGGACAATTAAGCTTAGCTAATAGGACGTGAGACAGGTATGTGAGGCTTACCCTTTCTTTCTTTTGGCATGATCTTTGTGAAACAGATAGACAAAGTATATGTATCATTTCAAAGACACTCCTATTCTTAGAGCCACTAGGATGGCTAATGTTCTTGACTTCCGAAAACTGCTTTGCTATGTCTTGATATGTGTGTATGGTTCCGAAGTACTATTTTGATTTGATCCATAACGATATTCGAGAGGCATTTGATATGACTATTGTTTTAATTTTCCAAAAACAGCTTCTGAAATATTCAAAGAGGTTTCTGTAGTAAAATGTTCCTAACTTTCGTATACTAACTCGGATTGACTTGAAACGTGTTTATGAACCTCAAGTATCGATCTATGTACTTATCCATCGAGTCTTGAATTTTTTTTTATATGCATATAGTTTCTCACGACTCTGCTCGTGCATGCCTTAATGTATCCTCCACTGCGTCCCGGGCCAGGGTATGTTCTCGTGCGTACTCCACTGCATTGTTCACCACGTCCCTCTCACTTGCGGGCCGGGGCACGTTATGTATGATATGATGACATGATGATATGATGACGGGGTGGTGGCCAGGATGGCATATGATGACTCTATTCACCGCGTCCCGCAATAGAGGGCCGGGGCACGTTACACGCATACATGATACATGACATTGACATATATGATTTTATTCACCGCGTCCCTCATTAGAGGGCCGGGGCACGTTATATGCATACATGATATATGGTGATGCCATGCATGAATTTACTCACCGCGTCCCTCACTAGAGGGCCGGGGAACGTTATATGATATATGGTTTATGATGATGACATACATGATTTTCATTTCAAAAGGCAAGTGCTTTGATGTTTTTAAAAAGTCATACTTGATTCTGGTAAATCTTTGTTTCTGTTATGATCCTCTTTTCTGTATTCCATGCCTTACATGCTCAGTACATATTCCGTACTGACCCCCTTTCTTCGGGGGCTGCGTTTCATGCCACGCAGGTACACCCAGACGAGTAAAAGCCATTGTAGAAGATGTTCCAGCGGAGTTGGCAAGCTCCATTTGCCCCTGGAGTGTTGCCGGGTCAGATTATTATGCTATGATGTCTTGTTCAAAGTTAGAGACTTTGCAGACAGAGTCGTGGGTATAGGATGTCAGTCTTGTAAGCGGCTCCACCGGCCGATGTGTCGTTATATATTATGTTATAGATTCCATATGATTACAGATTTTGTTTGATTTGAGAATGATAAAAAGGATGTTTCTGAAAGCTGTACTATGTATTTCATCCTTATTTGATTTAAAGGTCCAAAAAGATTATGTGTGTACTAAGGGTCAGAGGGTTCGCTCGGCCCTAAATAAGGGTCGGGTGTCCATCACACCCTAGGGAGATTAGGGTGTGACAAAGTGGTATCAGAGCAGGTCGTCCTAGGGGTTGTCTGCAAAGTCGTGTCCAGTAGAGTCCTGTTTATGGGTGTGAAGCCGGCCAAATTTATAAACAGGAGGCTGCAGGGCATCTAGGAGTTGTTGACCTTCTTTCTGTCTTAGATCGTGCAATAGAGCCAAGTTATAGGAAAATGAGAATTCCTTATATAAGCCTTACATACGACGGAAGAAGGCGAGCGATGATATGGAAGGTCATAGAGGTAAGCTTTGATACATTTTTTCTGTTACCTGAAACTGGAAGCTCTGGATGGCTGGAATGTGTCATATAACTGTATGTTCTGTGAGGTATAGTCGATATTTGCTGCGTACAGGTTTTGAATAGTAAGAATTGTAAAGGAGATTCTGCCAGAATTGTTCAAAACCAGGTCACTTAGTTAGGTACACCTAACAGGACGGAGCATGGAAAGGTGAATATTGAGGATTGAAAAGGGTAAAATAGTAATTGTAAAGGAGAAAGACGTGTTACGAGGATGTCTCGGAATCTGTAAGACTTCGACTTGCTCCAGATCATGTAATGAAGGTCATGCGATGAAGTGGACGCGATTATACCAGCACTAATGCATCGAGTTTCATCGGAGTTTCAAGGTTAAGCGTGCTAAGGTGAGAGAAATCTTAGGATGGGTGACCCTCTGGGAAGTGTGCAAGAAATCCTATAGATTTAGACATAAGAGACAAATGAGAAGTTAGAGTAGCCTAAGGGACACTAGAGTGTATGGGATGGTTGGAGACCATAAGAGGACGCGTAGGATGAGGCAGACTAGACTGGTGGAGAGACAGAAAGTGCATCACAGCTCTGGAATTAGGATAGGCTTGAATAGCATTTGGAAGTATTTTGTGGGCAAGTTGGCAGTAACTATATGTATATGAATGCGTATGATATCTCATATGTGATTGTATTGACGGGCATGTGGTGTGTGTCCCTGCAACCGGTGCTACGGTATGGAAGGCATCAATCGAGTAAGGCTACCGAAGTTCAAGTGACAGCAAAAATAAATGGTACTAGTGTCACAAGGTAAGCTGATGATATTTTCACTACAGGTTAAGATTGGAAAATTATAATACGACGATATTTGGAAAAGAAAGAAAGTGAGTAAATGGATGGCAAGGAGATCAAAATGTCGGAAAGAGGTGAGAGGTAAGAAACCTCGGTGAGTGAAACCCCCGAGAGAGAAACTACCGGCAAAGCACGTCACTATTTGGGTAGAAATTCGAAGGTAGGCATGTGAAAGGGATGAAGTGTGGTAATATGGAACAAAAGAGGAATGCGTGGGGTTCGAGAACCGATTCTAATAAGTGGGGCTGAAGGAATAGTGACTGCGACAAGGAACGTGAAGTAAGAGAAAGAATGATTAAGCCTTGTGACGATGATAGGAGGTTTCGGCCCTTGAAAGGTATATTAAGGGATAAATGTGCAGCCATATTAACGTGATTGCCTCGGACATGAAAGAGCTTTCCTGAAAGGATGACTTAAGAATAGAATGGATCTGCGTGTTGGAAGGAGTGTAAACTGTAAGGATTCTGTGCTACGAGCAAAAGTAGCGGGACGCTAAAAAAATATGGATGCACAGCTGCAACGCAAACGCGTAGTTAAGAGGAATTACGAGTAAGTGAGCTAAATGAGTGAAAGGACTAATAGTGGATGGAAAGAAATGGAAATGTTTACAAGAATGATGATATCGACAGAAAATGAAAGGAAAACTTATGATAAGACGTTTTCGATATATTATGCACAGAGTTGGAAAGAAAGATGAGGAGTAAGGTATAAACGAAGACTTCACAAAAGGACTGTTGGCATATAAGGAGCCCCTTAAAAAGGGGGGAGAATATATTATATCAGACTCTAAAGGAATCGCAACACTTTCAGGCTCTAGAGGAGGAAAATTTATTAGCTCGGGTCCAGAGTTCAAAACATATCGGCATATCAGGAGAATACATGAAAGAAGTAGAAACGAATTGACGATGAGGGTACCATGAGGCCGACATGAAGGGAAAGAATGGAAGAAACCTTAAGAGAATGCCTCATGCCAACATGAATTATGATATGTTTAAACCATGATTTGAATCCCTCATATTGGGAAAATTTGCGCCGTACCTAAGTACGCAGCGATATGTTTTAAAGAGTAATAAAAAGAGCAGGAAAAGGCTACAAGCTAAGTTCACAAAGGATAATGGAGAGAATGATAAGACTCAAAGGATATTTCGGATGACAACGACTGTTAAACGAAAGTATCAACAATCGGTAGTCTGAAATTTTTGAAAGAAAGAAAGAACGCAGTGCCTATGAATGAAATAAAAGAAGTCACCGGATACTAGAAAATAGTTCAGGGACCATTAATTATACGGAACATGAGAATATACGCTACGAAATTATATGAATCATCGATGTGAAGCAATGCCCAATCATATTCGTAAGGAATCCACACCGGAGAGCCAACAAGGAATAACGATGGACGAAACGAGCGCCAATACAAAGAAATAAAAGACAAGTATACTTGTGTCGAGAAATGTGAGAGAAGGAAATAAAGAAAAAGTTGTAGTAAGAACTCAAAGATGTTGCGAACTAAGAAGCTAAGTGAACTTGGATCATAAGTTACCATAAGTGTAACTGGGCTGCGAAGGATAATAAATGGCGAAGAAACATTACGTACATACATTTTTGGATGAATATTTATAGCACGGTAAGCGAGGCTGCAATACTGTAGAAAAATGAGAGCAAGGAACAGCCTATGGCCATATTAGATCGTCAATTGAAGATTGCGTTCCAAAGACATGGCTTCTATTAAGATATGGTGAAGAAACAATAACAGAAAAGAAATGACCTGGGAAGGACAAGGATAATAAGTTGGCGCAGTAAATTAGAAAAACCCATGACACAGAATGAGGACTCATGTAAAGACCGAGGAGTTCGATTATAAAGAAAATAGGGTGAAAGATAAGGAATGGGCATGAAGAAAAGGACAACTATAAAAGGGACCCTCCCGAAGTATTACAACAACCCATAATATCAGTCGAACATTCGAGGACGAATGTTCTAAAGGGGGGGAGGATGTTATAGCCCGTATTTTGTACGTTTGGATAATTCAAGATAATTGCGAGAAGTTAAGGGAAAGGCTGTTATATCCCGTGTTTTCACACGTTTGGAAAAATTCGATAAATATTGGATTCTTGAGATATAAGGTTAAATTTGATAGTTTGTTGAACATAAGAGTTATGTATGAAAGAATATTATCGTGGAAGTGTGGGATAAGGCTAAGGGCAAAACGTGGAATTTCGGAAATTGGTTTCGGGAATTGCAAAAATAAAATTTGTAGCCATTTGGGCTTGCAAAAATAAGAAGCACAATGAGGCCCATTTCTTGATATGGCCCAAACCCATGCCTTTAAGATATTTCCCATGTGCTAATTAGTGAATATTAGTCTTTAACTCTTAAGAAGGTTCAAGAGAAAAATAAGACAAGGAAAGAAAAACAAGAACAAGAGCAACACTAGAGACCATTTCGGGTTTGGTATAGAAAAATTACCCCCTCCAAATCTTGCCTCCAAAATTATTTTCTTGTTGGAATCCTACTAATTCTAGGTCCCTTCTCAACTTGGTGTAGTTGGTTTGGAAGAAAGAGGTCTTGTTCCTTCAAGTTGACCTTATATTCAAGTGAAGAAGATTGAGTAAAAAGGTAAGAATTTATCCCTTATTATTGTGTTATGAAGTCTTGTTTGTGTTGTAGTATGTAGAAATGAGTTGATTGTGTGAAGAAATGGAAGTTTGCAAAGTGGGTGTGTGTTATAGCTATATGGCCGTGAGTATGTATATGTTGTATAGCCACAATGTATAGAATTCATGTTATATCTTAGTTGTGGTTGTGTGAAATGCATATAGGAATTGAAAGTTGCATGAATTTAGTTGATGTTGATAGAAGGGCATATGGCCGTGTACTATGTTGAAGTTGGAATGGAATGGATTAAGTTTGTTTAGTATGTTAGTTGTGTTATTGAGATTCTTGTAATGTAAATGAAGTTAGAATGATAAAAGTTTGTATCGAAATGAAATATGGAAGCTTATGTCGTTTTAGTACGATTTTATGACATTATGAAAATGAAGTTATTAGGTTGCTAATTATGACAAGTATTGATGAACTTGGAAGAAGGAAACATGTTATGAATACGTATGCCAAAGATTAGGAGTTTTGGATAAATTATGACTATGGCGGAAAGTTGTATATTATGTATATCGAGTGTATAACTTAAGGAAGATGATATGAAATGTCTCTAAATCTATATTGTGATGATCTTGAGTGATAATGGATGTGAAATCAATGATGTTAGTTTGAAAGTTTGGGTTAGAATGAAGGTTATGTCAACTTGTGAGAAAAATGACTAGTTGAAGGATAATTGTGTTTTTAATGTTCTTTGTTGATGTTGATGTTGTTGTTTGGGTTGTTGTTGATTGATTTGGCCGAGTTGAATTCTCGGGGGTGCTATATGTATAGGGGAAGTGCTGCCGAAATTTCGGTAGACAAATAAGAGTTGAATTGAACTTGTAGCATCTATAACCTACAATTGGTAAATGTGACCATTTGCAGATTTTCGACGAAACGGAGAGTGAGCTTGGATAGGCTTAAAAAGCTCAAAAGGTATGTAAAGCTACCCCGATCCTTCTTTTGGCATGTCTAAGTGTTTTAGGATTGGATTCGGGCCTCAAAAGACCTTCTTGGCCATCGGAATCCGCAAGAGAAAATCTCAGTTTTTCCTTCAGTAGAATTGAACCATTTTGATATGCTTTCCTGAAATTATGCAAACTTTCTCTAAACTCCTTGAAAAGCTATAGAATGTCCGTAGAACCTTTATAGGTGACCCCATAAGCTTAAATGGCGTAATTTGAGCCCACCGCCTTGCTTGTTCCGAGGTGGGCCCGCTATTCCCGGTTTTGCCCTTAATGTACTAAAGTCTCCTTTTCGAACGATTTTTGAAAGAAACGTTTCGACTACCCTTTTTATTACCTAACGAATATGGTTTTAAATATTCTATTAAGTCTGATAAATTATTTTGACACTCGGAACGACTTCAGGAAGGTTATGCTTCTGTAAATTATTATGATGTCCGAAATGCTTTTATTATGATCCCGTCCGACTTCATTGGATGTGTTTGTCATTAATATGCCTCATCGAGTCTCTGAAAATATTTATGATATTTTAACTGCATTTAGTTTCTCACTACTCTATTCGTGGATGCCCCAATGATTCCCACACTGAGCCCGGGCCAGGATATGTTGTCAAGCGTAATCCCCTGCATTATTCGCCGTGCCTCGATGTGAGGGGGCAGGTATACGCGTACATGGGTTTGTGGAGTATGTTGTGCCATGTACGTTTGTTCTGATATGATTTACTATGGCCATCTGATATGACATATTGTGTTATGGGGTTATGCCCCTATTTTGATTCTTCTGTGTTGTGGCACCAGCGTCGGGAGGGTGACCACGTTCTGTCTGCCGAGTCCCTTGGCAGGGGCCGGATTTGATATGACATATGTTTCTGTACACACTCCGCATGTTTTGAAAATATATATTTGATACCTTGTATTTTCTGTTTACTTTCTGTACATTATATACCAGTTATGATTTTGTTTCTGCAACTCAGGCTTTACATATTCAGTACATATTTCGTACTGACCCCCTTTCCTCGGGGGCTGCGTTTTCATGCCGCGCAGGTACTGACGACAGGTTTGCCGATCCGTCTGTCTAGGATATCTTTTCCGCCATTTGGAGCGTTCTTTTATTCAGAGCCATCTTTTGGTACAGTCTGTCACTTCTATATGTGTATATTCTCGTTCATGGGTACGGCGGGGCCCTGTCCCGCCATATGATTCTGTTGGTCCATTTAGAGGTCTGTAGACATGTTTGTGGGTTGGGATCTTTCTGTACAGATATGTGTATGTGTTGTGTTTGGGCGATCCCCTTCGTCGCGGCGGCCGGTCCGCATATATCTAGATGTTGCTTTGTTGGCCCTGTGAGGCCTTTGTTGGTATTTTCTGCGTGCAGGGTATTTGGGATAGTCCGTAAAACAAAGGAAACTCTGCCGAAATTTTTCTGGAAATTATCTAAATTTAGAATAAAGCCTTGTTGGCTTCTGCCATATACTAGAATGCGTTTCAGTGCCCAGATCGGGCACTAGTCACGGCCTACGGGGTTGGGTCGTGACAAAAGTGGTATCAGAGCGGTTCGTCCTCGGAATGTCTACAGACCGTGTCTAGTAGAGTCTTGTTTATCGGTGTGTTGTGCACCACACCTATAGATGGGAGGCTACATGGAATTTAGGATACTACCCTTCTTTCTGTCTTAAATCGTGCGATAGAACTGTGTTATCAGGATGATTCCTCCCTAACAAATTGTTACATTTGCAGTTATGCCTCCAAAAAAGGCGACAGCGGCCCAAAAGGCCAAGGCAACGGCTACGGGAGAGACTAGTCGGGCCCAGAGGGTTACCAGGGCCCATGCTCATATTGCTCCTGATGTTTTGCCCCCGGCAGAGGGCTCTTCCACACCGCCACATGTATAGGAGATTGGAGCAGCAGCAGCTGCAGGTCGAGGGGCGGCTCCACCGCCAGCTCCCGATATTCCAGTACCTGAGCCTCCAGCTCCACGGCCAGGGACTGAGGATCAGACTATGAGAGAGGCAGTCCACCTATTGACTAGACTTGTGGCAGGACAGGTTCAGGGGCACGGACTGGGAGGTGACCGGGCTTACAGGCGTGACAGTTCTAGAGCCCGTGAGTTCTTGACTTGTGGCCCTCCAGAGTTCTTCGGGACAAAGCCCGAGGAGGATCCCGAGGAGTTCATCAGGAAGATGCGGCGCACCTTACAGTTTATTAATGCTTCCGCGACAGAGTCAGTCACATTGGCTTCTTACCGGTTGTATGATATAGCGGCAAATTGGTACGAGTCATGGGAGTTATCCAGAGGCGACGACGCTCCCCCAGCAGTTTGGGATGATTTTTCTGAGGCTTTTCTTAGCCACTTTCTGCCTCCGGAGCTACGGCGAGCCAAGGCTGACAGATTCTTATTGCTGAGACAGAGGGGTCGCAGTGTTCGAGAGTACAGTATGGAGTTCGACTCATTGGCCCGATACGCACCTGCTGTGGTAGCTACTATGGCTGACAGGATGCACAGGTATATTATGGGGCTGGACCGTTATTTTGTCGACAGCTGTTTAGTATTGGCTGCTCAGCCCGGCATGGATATTGCCCGGATTCAGGCCCACGCCCAGGGCATGGAGGACCGGCATAGGGAGCGTCAGCCTGATAGGAGCCAGGATCGGAGACAGCCCAAGAGGGCCAGATCATCTGGGTATTCTGGAGATTCTCGGGGCAGGCAGCCTCAGCAGCCGCAGCAGCCTAGCAGACATCTGTCCCAGCCGGCTCAGAGCGCACCTCCACAGCCTACAGGTCGCAGATTTGATAGCCCAGGTTATTCAGGAGCAGGTCAGAGCTCCAGGGCTTCAGGTTCGCGGACAGACAGGGGTTCTGGTCAGACGAGGCCACCTAGGCCTCAGTGTTCTTATTGTGGCAGATACCATCCTGGGGAGTGCTACAGAGCCACCGGTGCATGTTTTTCTTGTGGCCGTCAGGGCCATTCTGTGAGAGATTGCCCGTATAAGGGTAGTTCGGGTGGTGCAGCGCAGCCTACCGGATCAGCCGCCAGGTCTTCATCTTCATCAGTGGCTATGCGCCCTACGGGTCCAGGTACTTCAGCACCAGCGGGTCGCGGCAGAGGCCGTGGTGGAGCTTCTAGTACTAGCGGTCCTTCGAACCGCATCTATGCTCTGTCCAGCCGCCAGGATCAGGAGGCATCGCCTAATGTCGTTACAGGTACATTATTGGTTTTCTCTCGGTCTGTGTATGCATTGATTGATCCAGGTTCGACTTTGTCATATATTTCGCCTCTGGTTGCTTGTAAAATTGGTATAATATCTGAACCTATAGAGCCGTTTGAGGTAGCCACACCGATTGGGGACTTTATTGTAGCAAAACAGGTATATAAAAACTGTTCCGTAATTGTATGTGGCCGTGACACTAAGGCAGATCTGGTGGAGTTAGGTATGGTCGAGTTCGATGTTATTATGGGAATGGACTGGCTAGCCTCCTGTTATGCTAATGTTGACTGCCAAAATTAGGTAGTTCGTTTCCAGTTTCCTGGGGAGCCAGTTATAGAATGGGCCGGTAATACAGCATCGCCGAAAGGTAAGTTTATTTCATACCTTAAGGCAAAGAAAATGATCAGAAAGGGTTATTTTTATCATCTGGTTAGGGTACAAGACTTGACAGCAGAAACGCCGACTCTTCAGTCAGTTCCCGTGGTTAATGAATTTCCAGATGTGTTCCCAGAAGAGCTTCCAGGCCTTCCTCCAGAGCGGGAGATAGATTTTACTATTGATTTGCTTCCAGATACTCAGCCGATATCTATTCCCCCGTACAGAATGGCACCGGCAGAATTGAAAGAACTGAAAGAGCAGTTGAAGGATCTGTTAGAAAAAGGCTTTATTAGACCCAGTACTTCGCCTTGGGGAGCCCCGGTATTATTTGTGCGTAAGAAAGACGGGTCGTTGCGTATGTGTATTGATTATCGACAGCTGAATAAGGTAACCATAAAGAATAAATACCCCCTCTCCAGAATTGAAGATTTGTTTGATCAGTTGCAGGGTGCCAAGTATTTTTCGAAGATAGATCTTCGGTCTGGCTATCATCAGGTACGGGTACGGGAGGCCGATATTCGTAAGACAGCATTCCGGACCAGATATGGGCATTATGAATTCAGAGTTATGTCTTTTGGGCTGACTAATGCTCCTGCGGTATTCATGGATTTAATGAACCGGGTATTCAGGCCATTCTTAGACATGTTCGTAATTGTATTTATCGATGATATCCTGGTTTATTCTCGGTCCGAGGCAGAGCACGCAGATCATCTGAGAGCGGTATTGGGGGTACTTCGGCATCAAGAATTATATGCAAAATTTTCTAAATGTGAATTCTGGCTGGCTTCAGTGGCATTTCTGGGGCATATTATTGCAGTTGATGGTGTCCGGGTGGATACACAGAAGATTGAGGCCGTGAAAAATTGGCCCAGACCCACGACGCCCACAGAGGTACGTAGTTTCCTGGGGTTAGCTGGCTATTACAGAAGATTTGTGGAAAAGTTTGCTTCGATTTCAGCGCCTTTGACAAGGCTAACTCAGAAGGGAGCCAAGTTCCAGTGGACTGATGCTTGTGAACGAAGCTTCCAGTTGCTGAAAGAGAAGCTGACTACAGCCCCAGTTCTGACTCTTCCAGAGGGACCCGATGGATATGTTATTTATTGTGACGCTTCTGGTGTGGGATTGGGCTGTGTATTGATGCAGCACGGTAGAGTTATAGCTTATGCTTCTCGGCAATTGAAAAAGCATGAAAAGAATTATCCTACTCACGATCTGGAGCTTGCAGCGGTGATCCATGCCCTGAAGATATGGAGACATTATTTATATGGCGTTCATGTTGATATCTATACAGATCATAAGAGTCTCCAGTATATTTTCAGACAGAAAGAGCTTAATTTGCGGCAGCGGAGGTGGCTGGAGCTCCTGAAAGACTATGATGTGGATATTCTGTATCATCCGGGCAAGGCTAATGTTGTTGCAGATGCGCTTAGCCGGAAATCTATGGGCAGCCTGGTAGATTTACAGCCAGACAGGAGAGAGATAGTACGTGACATTCATCAGTTGGCTAATCTTGGGGTTCGTCTGGCCGATTCTGGAGGTACACGGATTTCTGTCCGAGGGGTTTCTGAGTCATCTATTAAGGAAGATATCAAGCGGCATCAATATGAAGATCCTGTTTTGGCACGATACAGAGACACGGCCTATGATAAGGGGAAGACTCCGTTCGAGTTCACTCCGGACGGGACTTTATTATTCAGGGGCAGGTTGTGTGTACCTGCTATTGCAGGTCTTCGGCAGCAGGTTATGAGCGAGGCACATTATGCTCGCTATTCGGTCCATCCTGGGTCTACAAAGATGTACCATGATCTCCGATGCTTATACTGGTGGGATGGCATGAAACGGGATATCGCAGAGTTCGTCGCCCAGTGTCCCAATTGTCAACAGGTCAAAATTGAACATCAGAAACCGGGTGGACTGTTGCAGGAAATGGAAATTCCGACGTGGAAGTGGGAGATCATTAATATGGACTTCATTACAGGGTTGCCTCGCACTCCACGAAAGTATGATTCCATCTGGGTTATTGTTGATAGGCTGACAAAATCAGCCCATTTTCTCCCCGTCAGAACTACTTATTCCGCCGAGGATTATGCCAGGCTTTATATTAAAGAAATAGTGAAGCTTCATGGAGTTCCTATATCTATTATCACTGACAGAGGTGCTCAGTTCACAGCGAACTTCTGGAGATCTTTTCAGGAAGGATTAGGGACTCAGCTGAGCCTGAGCACAGCTTTCCATCCTCAGAGTGACGGACAGGCCGAGCGCACTATCCAGACGCTTGAAGATATGTTGCGGGCCTGCGTTATTGATTTCAGAGGTAGCTGGGAGGATCACTTGCCATTGATTGAATTTTCTTATAATAACAGCTACCATTCCAGCATCCAGATGGCTCCGTACGAGGCTTTATATGGTAGGAAATGCAGGTCACCTATCGGCTGGTTTGATATTGGCGAGACAGAATTAATCGGCCCAGATATGATCCAGCAGGCCGTTGATAAGGTGAAACTTATTCGGGAACGACTATTGGCAGCCCAGAGTCGACAAAAATCATACGCTGACAAACGGCGTCGTCCTTTGGAATTCCAGGTTGGTGATTGGGTATTTCTGAAGGTATCGCCTATGAAAGGCGTAATGCGGTTCGGCAGAAAGGGTAAGCTTAGTCCGCATTATATTGGGCCTTATCTGATCGTGCGGAAAATTGGAAATGTCGCCTATGAGTTAGACTTGCCATCTGACTTGGAAGCGGTACATCCGGTATTTCACGTCTCTATGCTTCGTAAGTGCATCGGTGACCCTTCCAGAATATTCCCTGCAGATGATATTCAAGTGACGGAGCAACTATCGTACGAGGAGCAGCCTGTATCTATTTTGGATCGTCAGGTACGGAGGCTCCGTAATAAGGATGTAGCCTCTGTTAAGGTACTGTGGCGGAACGAGAATAGGGAGGAAATGACATGGGAGGCCGAAGAGGAAATGAAGAAGAAATACCCTCATTTGTTCCCTATGCCCACAGGTAACCTTGAATCCCTACTTAATTTCATTTTAATACCAATCGTATGTCATATGTGTTGTCTATAATTAGAAACTCCCCCAAGTTATTTTCCAACCCTATAAGATTAATTTTACATTCGAGGACGAATGTTCTAAAGGGGGGGAGGATGTTATATCCCGTGTTTTCACACGTTTGGAAAAATTCGATAAATATTGGATTCTTGAGATATAAGGTTAAATTTGATAGTTTGTTGAACATAAGAGTTATGTATGAAAGAATATTATCGTGGAAGTGTGGGATAAGGCTAAGGGCAAAACGTGGAATTTCGGAAATTGGTTTCGGGAATTGCAAAAATAAAATTTGTAGCCATTTGGGCTTGCAAAAATAAGAAGCACAATGAGGCCCATTTCTTGATATGGCCCAAACCCATGCCTTTAAGATATTTCCCATGTGCTAATTAGTGAATATTAGTCTTTAACTCTTAAGAAGGTTCAAGAGAAAAATAAGACAAGGAAAGAAAAACAAGAACAAGAGCAACACTAGAGACCATTTCGGGTTTGGTATAGAAAAATTACCCCCTCCAAATCTTGCCTCCAAAATTATTTTCTTGTTGGAATCCTACTAATTCTAGGTCCCTTCTCAACTTGGTGTAGTTGGTTTGGAAGAAAGAGGTCTTGTTCCTTCAAGTTGACCTTATATTCAAGTGAAGAAGATTGAGTAAAAAGGTAAGAATTTATCCCTTATTATTGTGTTATGAAGTCTTGTTTGTGTTGTAGTATGTAGAAATGAGTTGATTGTGTGAAGAAATGGAAGTTTGCAAAGTGGGTGTGTGTTATAGCTATATGGCCGTGAGTATGTATATGTTGTATAGCCACAATGTATAGAATTCATGTTATATCTTAGTTGTGGTTGTGTGAAATGCATATAGGAATTGAAAGTTGCATGAATTTAGTTGATGTTGATAGAAGGGCATATGGCCGTGTACTATGTTGAAGTTGGAATGGAATGGATTAAGTTTGTTTAGTATGTTAGTTGTGTTATTGAGATTCTTGTAATGTAAATGAAGTTAGAATGATAAAAGTTTGTATCGAAATGAAATATGGAAGCTTATGTCGTTTTAGTACGATTTTATGACATTATGAAAATGAAGTTATTAGGTTGCTAATTATGACAAGTATTGATGAACTTGGAAGAAGGAAACATGTTATGAATACGTATGCCAAAGATTAGGAGTTTTGGATAAATTATGACTATGGCGGAAAGTTGTATATTATGTATATCGAGTGTATAACTTAAGGAAGATGATATGAAATGTCTCTAAATCTATATTGTGATGATCTTGAGTGATAATGGATGTGAAATCAATGATGTTAGTTTGAAAGTTTGGGTTAGAATGAAGGTTATGTCAACTTGTGAGAAAAATGACTAGTCGAAGGATAATTGTGTTTTTAATGTTCTTTGTTGATGTTGATGTTGTTGTTTGGGTTGTTGTTGATTGATTTGGCCGAGTTGAATTCTCGGGGGTGCTATATGTATAGGGGAAGTGCTGCCGAAATTTCGGTAGACAAATAAGAGTTGAATTGAACTTGTAGCATCTATAACCTACAATTGGTAAATGTGACCATTTGCAGATTTTCGACGAAACGGAGAGTGAGCTTGGATAGGCTTAAAAAGCTCAAAAGGTATGTAAAGCTACCCCGATCCTTCTTTTGGCATGTCTAAGTGTTTTAGGATTGGATTCGGGCCTCAAAAGACCTTCTTGGCCATCGGAATCCGCAAGAGAAAATCTCAGTTTTTCCTTCAGTAGAATTGAACCATTTTGATATGCTTTCCTGAAATTATGCAAACTTTCTCTAAACTCCTTGAAAAGCTATAGAATGTCCGTAGAACCTTTATAGGTGACCCCATAAGCTTAAAGGGCGTAATTTGAGCCCACCGCCTTGCTTGTTCCGAGGTGGGCCCGCTATTCCCGGTTTTGCCCTTAATGTACTAAAGTCTCCTTTTCGAACGATTTTTGAAAGAAACGTTTCGACTACCCTTTTTATTACCTAACGAATATGGTTTTAAATATTCTATTAAGTCTGATAAATTATTTTGACACTCGGAACGACTTCAGGAAGGTTATGCTTCTGTAAATTATTATGATGTCCGAAATGCTTTTATTATGATCCCGTCCGACTTCATTGGATGTGTTTGTCATTAATATGCCTCATCGAGTCTCTGAAAATATTTATGATATTTTAACTGCATTTAGTTTCTCACTACTCTATTCGTGGATGCCCCAATGATTCCCACACTGAGCCCGGGCCAGGATATGTTGTCAAGCGTAATCCCCTGCATTATTCGCCGTGCCTCGATGTGAGGGGGCAGGTATACGCGTACATGGGTTTGTGGAGTATGTTGTGCCATGTACGTTTGTTCTGATATGATTTACTATGGCCATCTGATATGACATATTGTGTTATGGGGTTATGCCCCTATTTTGATTCTTCTGTGTTGTGGCACCAGCGTCGGGAGGGTGACCACGTTCTGTCTGCCGAGTCCCTTGGCAGGGGCCGGATTTGATATGACATATGTTTCTGTACACACTCCGCATGTTTTGAAAATATATATTTGATACCTTGTATTTTCTGTTTACTTTCTGTACATTATATACCAGTTATGATTTTGTTTCTGCAACTCAGGCTTTACATATTCAGTACATATTTCGTACTGACCCCCTTTCCTCGGGGGCTGCGTTTTCATGCCGCGCAGGTACTGACGACAGGTTTGCCGATCCGTCTGTCTAGGATATCTTTTCCGCCATTTGGAGCGCTCTTTTATTCAGAGCCATCTTTTGGTACAGTCTGTCACTTCTATATGTGTATATTCTCGTTCATGGGTACGGCGGGGCCCTGTCCCGCCATATGATTCTGTTGGTCCATTTAGAGGTCTGTAGACATGTTTGTGGGTTGGGATCTTTCTGTACAGATATGTGTATGTGTTGTGTTTGGGCGATCCCCTTCGTCGCGGCGGCCGGTCCGCATATATCTAGATGTTGCTTTGTTGGCCCTGTGAGGCCTTTGTTGGTATTTTCTGCGTGCAGGGTATTTGGGATAGTCCGTAAAACAAAGGAAACTCTGCCGAAATTTTTCTGGAAATTATCTAAATTTAGAATAAAGCCTTGTTGGCTTCTGCCATATACTAGAATGCGTTTCAGTGCCCAGATCGGGCACTAGTCACGGCCTACGGGGTTGGGTCGTGACAAAGGCTATATTTTGATCTTGTTTAATACACAAGTTGTTTATGAAAAATTATTGATGTGGAAATATTAAGAAAGGCTAAGGGTAAAAAGGGAAATTCACAAAGTGTTTCATGGTAATATTGTGAAAGGCTAGGGGCAAAATGGGAATTTCACAAAAACTCAAGAAAGTTCTTGAATGGCCATGTGGCCGTCCAAGTTGAGGTGGGCCTTGGCCCACATGGATGAATTATGTGTATATATATATATATATGACTTATTAGTCATATTTATCATTACCATTACACTTAGAAAATTCAAGAAGTTTGGAGAAGAAGAAAAAGAAAGAAAAAGAAAGAGAAGGAGCCATGTTCGGCCATGGCTATCAAAAATTGGTTCCATGGAGTTGATCAAGAAAAATTATTTTCTTCTAGTATTCCAACTAATTGGAAGGTCCTCTTTAACATAGAGTAATTGTTGGAGTAGGCAAAGTATTCGTTGTGCGAGTTATGGACTCTAGCCGAAGAAGAAGATGTGTGGAGAAAGGTATGTGTTCAATCTTCTTTTACATGTGTTATGGATGATGTATGCATGTTGTAGTGTGTAGAAATGGATGAAATTCATGAAATACGAATGGTGGTTGTGGCCGAATATAGAGTGTGTTGGTAAGATAAGATGAATTGATTTTATTTAGTATTTTGATTGTTGTAGTTGTAGATTCCATGATGAAAATGAAGGTTTGGTGGTTTGAAATGAAGTTGTAATTGTTGCGGGATTGTTGAAGAAGTTAATTTGATATTAGTATGGTTTCTCATAATTATGAGAATGAAGTTGTTAATGTATAGATTGTTGGTGTAGTTTATGAATTTGGAAGGAAAGGAAATGTGTTGTTATTGTTCTTGTTGAATTCGGAAGGTTTCGGGTGAAGTGGTATGTTGGTTGGGTTGTTTTGAATGTTATGTAAATTGTTTGAAGTGTTCTTGAACCATGTTAGAATGATTTCGGATTAACACTTGAATGTGAAATCATTGGTCTTAGCTTGACTATATGTGATTAAATTGAATATAAATGAAATGTCGTTGAATTGTGTGACAAGGGTTGTTAATGTTAGAATATATTTTGGATTGATTGTTGAAGTTGTTAGTATGATCGTTGGTATTGTTGTTGATAATTTGGCCGAGTTGAATTCTCGGATTGTTGTTGATAAATTGGCCGAGTTAGATTCTCGGGGATGGTGTATTTACAGCGGAGATGCTGCCGAAATTTCGGCAGATTATAAAGGAATTTGTTTGAAAGACTAAGATAAGTATGTGATGATGAGTTTAATGACTGTGAAACTCTTCTTGAATGTAGATAGTGAGCTTGGACAATTAAGCGTAGCTAATAAGACGTGAGACAAGTATGTGAGGCTTACCCTTTCTTTCTTTTGGCATGATCTTTGTGAAACAAACAGACAAAGTATATGTATGATTTCAAAGACACTCCTATTCTTAGAGCCACTAGGATGGCTAATGTTCTTGACTTCCGAAAACTGCTTTGCTATATCTTGATATGTGTGTATGGTTCCGAAAGTTCTATTTTGATTTGATCCATAACAATATTCGAGAGGCATTTGATATGACTATTGCTTTGATTTTCCAAAAACAGCTTCTGAAATGTTCAAAGAGGTTTCTGTAGTAAAATGTTCCTAACTTTCGTATACTAACTCGGATTGACTTGAAACGTGTTTATGAACCTCAAGTGTCGATCTATGTACTTATCCATCGAGTCTTGAAATTTGTTTTATATGCATATAGTTTCTCACGACTCTGCTCGTGCATGCCTTAATGTATCCTACACTGCGTCCCGGGCTAGGATATGTTCTCGTGCGTATTCCACTGCATTGTTCACCGCGTCCCTCTCATTTGCGGGCCGGGGCACGTTATGTATGATATGATGACATGATGATATGATGACGGGGTGGTGGCCAGGATGGCATATGATGACTCTATTCACCGCGTCCCGCAATAGAGGGCCGGGGCACGTTACACGCATACATGATACATGACATTGACATATATGATTTTATTCACCGCGTCCCTCAATAGAGGGTCGGGGCACGTTATATGCATACATGATATATGGTGATGACATGCATGAATTTACTCACCGCGTCCCTCACTAGAGGGCCGGGGCACGTTATGTGATATATGGTTTATGATGATGACATACATGATTTTCATTTCAAAAGGCAAGTGCTTTGATGTTTTTAAAAAGTCATACTTGATTCTGGTAAATCTCTGTTTCTGTTATGATCCTCTTTTCTGTATTCCATGCCTTACATGCTCAGTACATATTCCGTACTGACCCCCTTTCTTCGGGGGCTGCGTTTCATGCCACGCAGGTACACTCAGACGAGTAAAAGCCATTGTAGAAGATGTTCCAGCGGAGTTGGCAAGCTCCATTTGCCCCTGGAGTGTTGCCGGGTCAGAGTATTATGCTATGATGTCTTGTTCAAAGTTAGAGACTTTGCAGACAGAGTCGTGGGTATAGGATATCAGTCTTGTAAGCGGCTCCACCGGGCGATGTGTCGTTATATATTATGTTACAGATTCCATATGATTACAGATTTTGTTTGATTTGAGAATGATAAAAAGGATGTTTCTGAAAGCTGTACTATGTATTTCATCCTTATTTGATTTAAAGGTCCAAAATGATTATGTGCGTACTAAGGTTCAGAGGGTTCGCTCGGTCCTAAGTAAGGGTCGGGTGCCCATCACACCCTAGGGAGATTAGGGTGTGACAATCAAGAGTAGAGAATGCGCCTCCTCCGGTGTGGCAAGAATTCGTGGATGCATTTATTCGTCACTATTTGCCACCCGAGGTCCGCCGAGCTAGAGCGGATAGATTCCTAAATTTGAGGCAAGGAAATATGAGTGCCCGGGAGTATAGCATGCAATTTAATTCGTTGGCTAGATATGCCCCGGCTATGGTGGCCGACATGGGAGATCGGGTACATAGATTTGTGAGCGGCCTAGGGCCACATTTATTCGGATATTGTTTGACGGCTTCCTTGCAGGACGGGATGGATATTTCTCGAATACAGGTCCATGCTCAGAATTTGGAGGGGCGACACAACAACAAATGGGTGACCGTGATATCGACAAGAGACAAAGTAAGAAGGCCAGATCTATGGGAACAGGCAGTGATTATAGAGGGGAATCAAGGCAGACATATTCTAGGCATTAAGGTCAGTCGGTGACTAGTGCACCTCATCGGTTCGCAGGTAGGAGATTTGATCGCTCCTTCCGTTTAGGACAGGGCCAGAGTTCGAAGGCTCCAGATTCCCAGTTTAGGGAAGATTATAGCCAGAGGAGATCCCCAGTACCGCGATGCAACCAGTGCGGTAGATTACATTCCGGACAATGTCGCCAGGGTTCGGATGCTTGTTATACTTGTGGTCAAGATGGGCACATGATGAGAGATTGCCCGTCCATGAGTGGTAGAGTTGGAGTTCAGCCTACAGGCTCAGCAGCTGGTTCTTCCACAGCATGCCCGGCAGGACAGATTCCCAAATGTCAGCAGGCCGAGGTAGAGGTAGAGGAGCAGCATCTACTTCAGGGTCCACCCAGCCCCGTGTATATGCTTTAGCCTGACGGCAGGATCTTGAGTCCTCCCCGGATGTAGTTACAGGTGCACTGTCTATATTCTCCCATGATGTGTATGCATTGATAAATCCGGGTTCTACATTTTCTTATATTACTCCATATGTTGCTGGTTGTATTGGGGTTAAACCTGAGCCGATCAAACCTTTTGAGGTGTCTACTTCGGTTGGTGATCCCATGATAGCGAGACAAGTGTATAAAAATTTTGTAGTTGTGATATGTGATCGCTAGACCACAGCTGATTTGATTGAGTTGAAGATGTTAGATTTTGATGTAATTATGGGTATGGATTGGTTGGCCTTGTGCTATGCTAATATTGATTGCCGATTGATAGTGGTTCGATTCCAATTTCCGGGAGAGCCCGTGCTTGAATGGAAGGGTAATGCAGCATCGCCAAAGGGTAGGTTTATTTCCTTCCTTAAGGCAAGGAAGATGATAGCCAAGGGATACATTTATCACTCAGTTCGGGTTCAGGACACCGAGGCAAAGCCGCCAACTTTCCAATCAGTTTCGATCGTGAATGAATTTCCAGACGAGCTTCCAGGTCATCCTCCAGAAAGAGAGATTGACTTCACCGTTAATGTGTTTCCAGACACCAAGCCTATTTCTATTCCTCCTTATCGGATGACTCCGGCGGAATTAAAAGAGCCAAAAGCGCAGCTAAAAGACTTGCTCGAGAAGGGGTTTATTAGACCCAGCTCATCACCGTGGAGAGCGCCGGTCTTGTTTGTGAGAAAGAAAGACCGTTCTCTACGGATCTGTACCGATTATAGGCAATTGAACAAAGTGACGATAAAGAACAAATACCCTCTCCCAAGGATTAATGACTTATTTGACCAATTGCAAGGTGCCAAGTGGTTTTCTAAAATAGATTTGAGGTCGGGTTACCATCAATTGAGAGTTAGAGAAGCGGATATTCCCAAAACGGCCTTCAGAACGAGATATGGCCACTATGAATTCAGAGTGATGTCGTTTGGGTTGACTAATGCTCCAGCCGTGTTTATTAATTTGATGAACAATGTATTCAGGCCTCTCTTAGACTTATTTGTGATAGTATTTATTGATGATATTCTGGTGTATTCTCGCACGGAATCAGAATATGCAGACCATTTGCGAATTGTTCTTGGCATTCTTCTTGCCCGAGAATTGTATGCCAAATTTTCAAAGTGCGAGTTTTGGCTAAATTCTGTGACATTTCTGGGCCATGTTATTTCAGATGATGGCATTCGAGTCGACACTCAGAAAATTGAAGCCGTAAAGACTTGGCCAAGGCCTACGACACCTACAGAAGTCCGTAGTTTTTTGGGTTTGGCAGGTTATTATAGAATATTCGTAGAGGGCTTCTCATCTATTTCAGCCCCATTAACGAAGCTAACCCAGAATTCAGCCAAATTACAGTGGAATGATGCTTGTGAGCGCAGTTTCCAAGAGTTGAAAGGCAGATTGACCTCAGCTCCAGTCTTAACACTTCCAGAAGGATCAGATGGCTATGTGGTATATTGTGACGCTTCCAGTGTCGGATTAGGATGTGTATTGATGCAGCATGGTAAAGTTATCGCATATGCTTCGAGACAATTACGAAACATGAAAAGAATTATCCAACTCATGACCTGGAATTAGCTGCGGTTATTCATGCCTTAAAAATATGGAGGCATTATTTGTATGGGGTGCATGTTGATATCTATACAGATCACAAGATTCTTCAGTACATTTTCAAGCAAAAGGAGTTGAACCTGCGGCAGAGGCGGTGATTAGAATTGTTAAAATATTATGATGTGAACATTTTATACCACCCCAGAAAAGCGAATGTGATAGCCGATGCGCTTAGCCGCCGATCAATGGGCAGTTTATGTGAAGTCCTTCCGGAAAAGAAAGAGATGGTTCACGAGCTCCACTAACTAGCTATTCTTGGAATGCGTGTAATCGATTCGGGTAATGCGGGGATTAGTATTAATGATCCCACAGCCTCATCCTTGAACATGGAAGTGAAAGAGCACCAGTATGAGGATCCTAAACTGTGCCATTACAGAGACATATCTCATGGAAAAGAGAAATCTCCAATTGAAGTTTCTATGGATGGAATTCTTAAATACCGAAGCAGGTTATGTGTGCCGAATGTAGCAGAATTACACCGATGAATTCTAGAAGAAGCACATTGTTCTCGGTATTCTGTTCACCCAGGTGCCACCAAAATGTATCATGATCTCAAGATGATGTATTGGTGGGATGGCATGAAGAGAGACATAGCGGAATTTGTAGCGCAGTGTCCAAATTGCCAGCAGGTAAAGATTGAACATCAAAAGCCAGGAGGCTTATTGCAAGCAATGGAAATCCCTACTTGGAAATGGGAAGTGATCAACATGGATTTTATTGTGGGGTTACCTCGTTCCCGTGGCAAGTATGATTCTATATGGGTGATTGTGGATAGATTGACGAAAGCAGCCCATTTTCTCCCAGTTAGGACTACATACTCAGCCGAAGATTATGCGAGGTTATATCTCAAGGAAATTGTGTGACTCCATGGTATTCCATTATCTATTATTACAGATAGAGGAGCACAGTTTACAGGCAAGTTTTGGAAGTCCTTTCAAGAAGGTCTAGGCACTCAAGTGAAGCTTAGCACGGCATTTCATCCGCAGACCGATAGACAAGCCGAGCGTACTATTCAGACCTTGGAAGATATGCTACGAGCGTGTGTGATGGATTTCGGTGGAAGTTGGGACGATCATTTGCCGCTAATCGAATTTGCATATAACAATAGCTACCATACCAGTATTCAAATGGCTCCATATGAAGCCTTATATGGAAGGAAATGTAGATCTCCAATCGGATGGTTCGAAATAGGGGAAGCACAACTGGTAGGCCCTGAATTGATTCAGCAAGCGGTGGAAAAGGTTAAGGTGATCTGAGATCGATTGTTGACAGCCCAAAGTCGCCAAAAGTCTTATGCAGACAATCACCGACGAGACTTGGAATTTCAAGTTGGTAATTGGGTGTTTTTGAAAGTATTGCCAATGAAAGGGGTGATGAGATTTGGCAAGAAAGGGAAGCTAAGTCCTAGATACATTGGACCCTACAAAATTATCCGCAAGGTGGGTCATGTAGCCTATGAATTGGACTTGCCTTCGGAGCTTGAATCAGTCCATCCAGTCTTCCATGTTTCGATGCTCCGCAAGTGTGTTGGAGATCCCACAAAGATTGTCCCGATAGATGACGTGCACGTAACAGAAAAGCTAACCTATGAAGAAGTGCCTATTGTTATTCTAGACAAGCAAGTGCGGAGACTTTGAAATAAAGAGGTAGCTTCAGTTAAAGTCTTTCGGCGAAACAATAACCGGGAAGAAATGACTTGGGAAGCGGAAGAGAGTATGAAGTATTCGAAATACCTGCATTTATTCCAACCCCCAGAAGAGGCTCGAGATAGAACGCCAACAATATAAGGTGAGTATGCAATAAATGAAGTGTAATAATTAGAGTATCTAAACACCCCTATTTCCATCATTACTCAGATATTATATCCCCTACTTTCGGGAGCTTTCGTAAGTCTTTCTTAGATTTTTATTATTTTGTGGCCCTGTGAGGCAATGATATTATGGGTTGTTGTGGCAGGATGGTAGTGCCATATTACAGGGGAGACTCTGGGGAAATTTTTGTAGAATCCCGAGTGTTTAACATTCGAGGACGAATGTTCCAAAAGGGGGGAAGAGTGTTACACCTCGGAAATTTCCCCGTGAACGTACAACGAATGGACTAACGAAGAATACGAGTATATGGTGTTTTAATAAGAAGGGAACGACGTTTGACGGC
Source organism: Lycium barbarum (assembly GCF_019175385.1). Classification (NCBI taxonomy): domain Eukaryota; kingdom Viridiplantae; phylum Streptophyta; class Magnoliopsida; order Solanales; family Solanaceae; genus Lycium; species Lycium barbarum. The sequence continues at coordinate 38,047,352 of NC_083341.1, read as the reverse complement.
CCTAAGTAAGATTTCAAAGGAGATGGGAACAAGAGATAGGTTATGCTCCATAATGACTAATTATAGATTTTGAAGACGTGAAAGTTACAGATTTGCACTTTGGCCCAGTCGGTCGTAAAATGAAATACGGACCGTAAAGTGGTATACGGCCCGTAAACCACCATGTCGTATTTCAACTTACAAAACTTCAACTTTCTGTCAAATGTTCAAATGGTTAAATACGACTTGGAATACGGACCGTAAATTGAAATACGGCCCGTAAACCGCTAGCGTAAATCACCATGATCCCCAGCATACCTTTCTCGTTTTGATATGCTTAAATATGACCACGAAATACGGCCCGTAAAATGGAATACGGATCGTAAACTGGGTTTACGACCACTGTGCACTTCAGCTACTGTTCATTCCGGATCAGATTTTAAGTCATTAAAAGGAGATCCAAGCTCATTAAATTCATTTCATTCCATGATATTTCTCTCTAGAAACATCTAGAATACTCTCCACTCTTCATTTACAAGAAAATCAATGGAAATCCATGATCAATAACACCAAATCCATGAGACAAAGTGTATGAACCCTAGTTAAAGTTCATCTCTCTCAAGAAAACCCAAAGGAAGTGAAGTAGTGTTTTGATGCTAGAGGAGTAATTCCATTCAAGACTTGTTCAACCATCATCTAAGGTAAGTTTCATGACTATACCATGTTGTCTAAGGTATTGGAAGGTTAAGATACTTGAATTGTAAAAAAGACATAGGAAATGGGTCATTCATGAGTGAATAGTGTCATGGTTGGATGGTAGTTGGGTTGAATTATGAATGTTAGAGTGTTGTGATTATGAATATGTTATAAATGACATTTAGGCCATGAAATAAGTAATATATGCAAGGAAACACGATAGTAAGCTATAACCATAATGCGAATTCTCTCTTGATGGTAGAAACGTGATATCGAAGGAGAACAAGCAAGCAATAGCTTAGTTAAACGTCAAAGGTATAAGAGGATAGTCCTTTCTTTATAATGGCATGAATCTTCTAGTATGATTTTCCTTCCTCTTCATGAGTTCCTATATTCCAGAAAGCTAAAAGCCAATGTATATGAATAGCTATATAAGATAAGAGACATGATATGATGATTCTACAATGTTAATGATGTTATTTATTGCTTACACTTACCTTATGTGCTAATTCCTTCAAGGTGAGGCAAAATGTCAATGATTACTCCATAATGAAATCGGGGGATCACGACCTTACGTCACCCCGATAAAGTAAAATTGTTCATAAGCCTTATGCATGTATTATGATAAGTATGTTATGTTAAGCATATTATGATGAGCATGTATGATGATGATATAACACCGCGCCTATTTGGCCGGGCAGTCACCGCCAAGGCGGGCAGCTATACGAAACACCATGGCCAAATGGCATGGGCAGACACCACTAGTGGGCAGCATGAGATGATACCCCAGACGCGGGAGGCCTGGACGCAGGCTAATGTTATGATTATTACACTGATCCGATATGGACGGGCCGCTTATACATTATCACACCGTACTTATATGGGCGGGCAGCTTATATATGTACTTATGCATACATGACATGATGATGATTATGAGTGAGCCAGCATGCACTATTTCTTTTACACTTGACAGTCAGATACAGTTATTCCATGTTGATACTTTTTTTACCTCATTGTCTTATTTCTTTGTTTATGCCTCTCATACTCAGTACAATGTTCGTACTGACGTCCATTTTCTTTGGACGCTGTGTTCATGCCCACAGGTAGACAGGGAGGAGAGCTCGACCCAGATTCGTAGTAGCTGTCAGTCAATTGAAAGCACTCCTTTGTTCCAGAGGTGCTTGCTTATTCTTTTGTGTATATAGTCATGTATATGTATTTTTGGGCATGACGGGGTCTTGTCCCGTCCTTATGTTTAGCACTCCAGTAGAGGCTCGTAGATACGCAGTGTGGGTCAGATGGTCTCACGAGAGGTTGTTATGCATATATATATTATTTTGATGGCCGAGAGGCATATGTATGTATATATATATATATATATATATATATAAAAGTATTTATGTTCTTAAATGAAATATGATTTTCCTACGATTTCAATATAAATTGATAAAAGAGCATTAAATGAGTAGTATGAGTAGTGGAATAAGTGGTGCTCGGTGGCTAGCCCCGGGTACCCGTCGTGGCCCCTAGCTGGGTCGTGACACAGAGTTCATAGCTCAATTTCCTAACTGTCAGCAGGTAACGATCGAGCATCAGAAGCTTGGAGGATTGCTACAAGCTATGGAGATTCCGACTTGGAAGTGGGAAGTAATTAATATGGATTTCATTTCAGGCTTACCTCGTTCTCAGCGTAAGTATGATTTTTTACGAGTAATTGTGGATAGACTCACAAAGTCAGCAACTTTTCTGCCTGTTAGAACTACGTACTTAGCTGACGATTATGCAAAGCTTTATATCAAGGAGATAGTACGACTTCATGGTGTTCTGGTAGCCATTATCTCCGATAGAGATGCGCAGTTTATAGCTAACTTCTAGAAGTCCTTTCAACCGGGTTTGGGGACTAAGATGAGTCTTAGCACAACATTTCACCCCCAGACTGATGGACAAGCTGAGCGCACCATCTAGACTCTCAAAGATATGCTACGGGCATGTGTGCTAGACTTTGGGGGTAGTTGGGATGATCACTTGCCGCTCATTGAGTTTACATACAACAACAATTATCATTCCGGTATTCAGATGGCCCCGTATGAAGCTTTATATGGGCGAAAGTGTAGATCACCAATTGGATGGTTCGAAGTGGGAGAGACTAAATTAGTAGGGCTAGATTTGATCCAGTAAGCAGTGGAGAAAGTTAAGCTTATTCAGGACTGATTATTGACAGCCCAAAGTCGACAAAAGTCTTATGCGGATGATCACCGACGAGATTTAGAATTCCAAGTCAATGACTGAGTATTCTTGAAAGTGTCACCGATGAAAGGCATTATGAGATTTGGTAATAAGGGTAAGCTTAGCCCTCAATACATTGGACCCTACAGGATTGTACCCAAAGTGGGCCAGGTAGCCTATGAATTAGATCTACCCCTAGACTTGGAGACAGTTCACCAATTTTTCCATGTATCAATGCTTCGCAAGTATATTGGAGATCCTTCCAGAGTTGTACCTATAGATGATGTTCAGGTTACCGAGAAATTATGTTATGAAGAGGTTCCCATTACTATCTAGATAGACAAGTTCGGAGATTAAGGACTAAAGATGTAGCTTCAGTTAAAGTTTTATGGTGAAACAAGAATAAGGAAGAAATGACTTTCAAAGCTGAAAAATAGGTATCCACACTTGTTTCTACTGCCAGACGAGGTTCAAACAGAGACACCATTGTCTTCAGGTGCGCAATGCTTTCTTTTTATGATTTATTGGTCGTGTGGGGCCATTATTATTGTTGTTGTTATTGTAGCCCTGTGAGGTATGGTATATTTTGGGCTGTTGTGACTGGATGGCAGTGGTATAGTTACAGGGGAAACTCTGCGAAATTTTTGTAGAGTCCCTAACAGTTTAACATTCGGAGACGAATGTTCTTAGGGGGGGGGGGGGGGAGAATGTTATACCTGTATTTTATATGCTGAGTTTCGCCGTAAGATAGCCGACGTGAAGTTAGTAAGTGACGTTGTTGTCAAGGTTGTAAGAGATTCTACATGATTATTCCACGTGTGCGGGAGTTTAAGTTATGTACAAGTATCGGGGAAGATTAAAGGCGGAATGAACTAGAAAAACTGAGTATGACAGCTGAGCAACTCGATGGCTGCAAGTCGACGGACAACAGTTCTCTGAGAATCAGAGGCTGCCGCCATTCGACGGTTGCGAGTCAACAGGCCGTCGACCTTGCAGTGGATCTGCAGGTGCTGGAAATTTTTCACTCTCCTATAAATTAATAGGGCCAGGACATGGAACATTATTTTCACCCAAAAATAGAACTCTCTAGATTCTTCAAGCTCTCTCTACTCTCTCTAACTATCCATACACATCCTAAGCTAAATCAAGTGAGAAATAAGCTTTAAGAACCCTAAGCTAGCTCATAGATGGTGATGGTCCTTGCCTTTAGTTAAAGTTGTGATAGTTTTAGTTGCAAACAAGGTTGGGTGAGTTAGGGTTCTTCAAGATTAAGGTATGTTATCTCTTTATTTCTTTTATTGAGTTGATTTGGAGATTAGTAAGTGATAAAGGTGAAGGAAATTGTGGTAGGAAAAGTTATGAGACATTGTGCTGTAGTTGTTGATCATGAATGGAATTTGGAAGGAAGTTTTGGATTGTTTTAGGTGTAAATTGTATATAATTTCTTAAATATGGAATTGTTGACATTGTTGTTGGTATTGTGGAAGTCGATAAATAGGGGAAATGCTGCCCAAATTCTGCTAGCCCATTAGTTACTCTAGTTTGAACTTATGAGTGTTTCCAAGACTTAACCTTAGTATGAATCCTCTTGAATGTAGATTTGTGAGCTTGGGAAAAGAACGTTAAGTAGTTAAGGAGACGTAAAGGTATGTTAAGTCTTACCATTTCTTTCATAAGGCATGATTCCTTTGTTGTGAACCTACACACGTGTCACACCCTAGTCTCGCTGGGGTGTGATGGGCACCCGACCCTTACTTAGGGCCGAGCGAACCCTCTGACCCTTAGTACACACATAATCTTGTCAAACTTTTAAATCAAACAAACGTAAAATACATAGTAGGCTTTCAGAAATATTCTTTTTCTTTATTCTCAAATCAACAAAATCTGTAATCATATGGGATTTATCATATAACACAAAATGACATGTCGGCTGATGGAGCCGCTTACAAAACAGACAACCAATACCCACGACTCCGTCTGCAAAGTCTCTAACATTAATCACACATCATAGCACATATACTCCGACTCGGCAGCACTCCAGGAGCAAGTGGAGCTTGCCAACTCCGTTGGAACATCTTCTATAATAGCTTCAACTCATCTGGGTGTACCTGCGCAGCATGAAACGCAGCCCCCGAAGAAAGGGGGTCAGTACGGAATATGTACTGAGTATGTAAAGCATGAAATACAGACAACAAAACCATAACCGAAACAAACAGCACAAAAGTGAGTACATTATCCAGATTACCAAAGTGCTTATTTTCTAATCACAGATCGTGTATGCAGATGTCACATGTCAGAAAAAGTACAGATCCCGGATATCAGAATACTTGTTTCCCAGACACAGATCATATATGCCGAAGTCATATGTTAGAAGGAGATCGGATCCAGAATGTCCGAATATTTGTTTTCCAGGCACAGATCATGTCTGCCGATATCGTATATCAGAAGAAGAACAGAAGATACAGAATGCCAAAAATGCTTACTTTCCAAACACAAATCATATATGCCAAAATCATATGTCGTATATATGCATGTAACAGATCCCGACCCTCTCGTGAGGGACGCGGTGAACAGAATCATCATATGCCAAAATCATATATCATATATGCATGTAACGTGTCCCGGCCCTCCAGTGAGGGACTCGGTGGATCGAATCATGCGTGCAACATCATGTATCATATATACATATAACGTGTCCCGGCCCTCTAGTGCGGGTCTCGGTGAATAGAGTTATCATATGCCATCCTGGCCGCCATCCCCGTATCATCACATCATCATATACATATTCATATAACGTGTCCCGGCCCGCCTATGAGGGACTCGGTGAACAATGCAGTGGAGTGCGCACGAGAACATGTCCTGGCCCGGGACTCAGTGAAAGATGCAGAGGAATGCGCATGATAACGTGTCCTGGCCCGGGACTCAGTGAAAGATACATTGAGGCGTGCACGAGCAGAGTAGTGAGAAACCATATGCACATAAATCAAGACTCGACAGACAAGTATACTTATCGACATCTGATGGCTCAGAAACAAGTTTCGGGTCAATCCGACTTAGTATGCGAAAGTTATGAGCGTTTTAAGTACAGAACCTTCTACGAACGTTTCAGAAGCCATTTTTGGAAAATCAAAGCCATGATCATGTCAAGTACCTTTCGGATGTCGTTATGGATCAAATCAAATGGAGCTTTTGGGACCATGTATACATATCAAATTATATCGAAGACTCGATGGAATAATCAAACGAACCATTATTTGAGTATCAAGACATTTGTCATACCAAATATCATTCGAACGCCACTCAGAAACATATCAAACATCATAAGCACATCAAGAGCCATAGGGATCATAGTCGTATATCAAACCGATCCGAGACCATATACCAAAGTTAGGGGCATTGATACTTACGGAATTCTTTTAGGAAAAGAAACTCTTTGAACGCTTCAGAAGCTTTCTTTGGAGAATCAAAACAATAGTCATATCAGTATCTTTTCGAATCTCATTATGGATCAAATCAGATAGGTCTTTTGGAACCATAAATACGTATCAAAACATAGCAGACTGTTTTCAAAAGTCGAACACATTAATTCTTACAGAACTCTTTTAAGAACATATCAAAGGTGCATACGAATCATAAACGAGCTCGGAATCACATAATAGAGTAACCCTAATGTGCATATCAACATCATACCTTACTTGGCTCTAGGACATGCCAAAGAAAGAAAGGGTAAGCCTTACATACCTGTCCCACATCCATTTAGCTACGCTTATTCATCCAAACTTGCCAGTCTACATTCAAGAGAATTGACATAATCATTAGACTCGTCGACATACACTTGTCTTAGTCTTTCAAATGAATTCATTTATAGTCTACCGAAATTTCGGCAGCATTTCCCCTGTAAATACACCATCCCCGAGAATCTAACTCGGCCAAAAATACAACAAAAAATCCGAGAATTTAACTCGGCCAAAATATCAACAACAATACCAACAATTATTCTAACAATATCCACAATCGGTTCAAACGCATATTAACATTAGCAACTTTTGTCATACGATTCAACGGCATTCCATTTGTATTCAATTCAATCACACATAATCAAGCTAACACCAATAATTCCACTTTCAAGTATTAATCCGAAATCCTTCTTACATGATTCAAGAACACTTTAAACAATTCACATAATATTCAAAGCAACCCAATCAACATACTACTCCACTCGAAACCTTCCAAATTCAACAAGAACAACAACAATATATTTCTTCTCTTCCAACTTCATGAATTACACCAACAATTCACATACTAACAACATTGTCTTCCATAAATACAAGAAGACTATATTCAAATCTCATTAACTTCTAAAACAACTCTCCAACCATTACAACTTCACTAGAATCATTAAACGTTCACTTTCACCATAGAATTCATTACAACCACAACCAAAATACTAGATAGAATTAGTTCATCATCCCCATACAACAAAACACACACACACGGCCAAACATAGCATATACACGGCCAAACACAGCATATACACGGCCAAACACCAACACACTAAATTCATGGTTTTCATTCATTTTACATCATGGAATTCACAACGCAACAATCAAATTACTAAATACAATCAATTCATCATATCTACACCATACCACTTCCATTCGGCCACAATACTATATCCACATTTTCATGAAATTTACCCACTTCTACATACTACAACACTTCACAAATCATCTATAACACATGAAAAGAAGATTACACACATACCTTTCTCCACTTGTCTTCTTAACTTGGTTAGGGTTGTGAATTGCCCAAATGAGTGCCTTGCTTGCTCTAACCACTACTCCATGTTGATAAGGACGTTCCACTTGGTTGAATTGCTTGAAGAGAATAATTTTTCTTGATCAATTTTCCATGGTTAAATTTTTTTGGAACCATGGCCGAACCCTCTTTTTTTTTTTTTTTTTTTTCTCCAAGCTTCTTGAAAATTCTTGAGTAGAAGATGACTTTGTCCTCTTTTTACTAGCATATATTTAACTCCCACATGGGCCTTGGCCCATTAGCTTGGCCGGCCACCTTGGCCATTTTCTTAAGCCCAAATATATTTTTTTTTTCTTTTTGTTTCAAGCCCATTTGTTTCATAACCAATTTTTGTAATTCATGAAAACTATTTTCCTAATTTTCAAATTTGCCCTTAGCCTTCCTCAATAATTCCGCATCAATATTTTCATAGAAAACTTGTGTGCTAAACAAGATCAAGAACATAGCCTTGCTCTTAACTCCCGCAATTATCTTGAATTATCCGAATGTACAAAATGCGGGATATAACAACACGATATCCATAATATCCTTATTCCTAAAAATGCTAGAAACTCATGATTCTCAAAATTCTTATGATATTATTGAGATTGTTCCATGACTATTGATGCTATTCATCATGGTTGATCTCACCTTATGGTAGTTGTTCTCTCAAGGTGAGATATAGCGAGGATGATGATTCCATAATAGAAATCGGAGGTTTACCGACCTTACGGCACTCCAATAGAGTGGTAAAGTTTTATTTGGGCTCTCATGCATGATTTATATATATATATATATATATATATATATATATATATATATATATATATATATATATATATATATATATATATATATATATGTATTTTCTCACACCGCGCCACGCTATAGTCGGCCGAACAGGCACGTAAATGTGCACACCACTGCAGTGGGCAGATTGTGATGTTACCCTGGACGCGGGATGCCCCAAACGCGGGATGATATTATATATGGATCGGGATGCACGTTCCATAGCACTAACACTTATATTATATATGTATGAAAATGTTTATTTTAAAAGGCTAAGTATGCATGATATCCGCCTTAAGAGGCCATCAGATGTATAGGTTATTTCTTCTATCTCATACTTCTTTCATACTTTTATTATGTTGTTATTCATGCCTTACATACTTAGTACATTATTCATACTGACGTCTTTTTTCTTATGGACGTTGCGTTCATGCCCGCAGGTAGACAGGGAGACAGACTAGACCCTTTGGCTGCCTCATCAGTGACTATACAGGAGCGCTCCATTTGTTCTGGAGCTACAGTTCAGCTAGTACTATTCTTTCGTGTATATATATATGGGCATGGCAGGGTCCTGTCCCATCCTTATAATGTTTTATACTTCTTGTATAGGCTCGTCAACAGGTTTATATAGTTAGATGTTCTATAACCTCATCGGTTCATATGTTTGTATATCATTTTTGACAGCCTTGACGGCTTGTATATATGGGCATAGTTAATGACATTTGCATAGATATGCATATGTTCACTGAACTTGTGTCTCTTAAAGTTTATGATATTATGAGTTAGCCATGTGGTCCACCTAGATATGATTATGAGAAGTATGTTAAGAGGTGCTCGGTACGTGTAACATCCCGTAAATCCTAGTTAGGTGTCATTGTGAAATAATTGGGGTTTAGATGTCATTTTAACGTTTTGGATCCCTATGGGATGGATAATGGTGTTAAATAATCATTTTGGGGTCAAATGAGATAAGGAAGTTCCTTAGAAATCTTTTAAATTCGTCAAGTTTGAGACAGTTTCCAGTTATGTCCAGTTTTCGGGTATTTGCGTTTGACATTTGGAAAAACTCAAAACATATAAGTTGTAGGGAATTAAAATACCTTTTCAAAAATATTTTATGCAGCCCAAATAGACGTGTGAGTAAAAAGTTATTACCGAACTACTGAAGCTGTGTAAAATGGAAATCCCAATTCTTGCAGGATTAGGTTTTAAAGCCTAAGCCTTTATAATAACCTATAAATACAACCCAAAAACGTCCAAGGAGAGGGTTTTTCCACCAGAGCTATATATCATCTCTCTAAGGTGAGTTTTTGCTCAAATCCCTAAGTTAATTACCTTAGCTAATCACTAGGTTAACACCAAATCATTATATGAAATCGATAGATTGTGGAAACTTCATTCAAGGTCAAATATGGGATGAAGCATTGGGATTTCTTCAAAAAGGTAACACTCTCACACTTTTATGGATATATGGAATTATTATTATGTTTTAGACATGGAATAGTTGGTATAATCATGAAATAGGATTGGTTTAGATACACTTTATTAAACACAAAACCATATTATTTTTGCTATAAAATTTCCTCCGACCAGCCATATTAAATAGACGTTCCCGCTTATCTAACCGTTGGATCGAGCCCAAATTTTAACCGAGTGGTCCCAACATATAGGTCTTAAATGTGAACAGTGAAGATCGGATTTCGATATTTATAACTGTGCGTTTCCAGCTATGAACAGTAGCTGCGAATTTGGTGAATATCTATAGTTTATTGGTCATACAAACCACAATTAGATATAGAATGATTCTTTGAAGCATGGAGCTTACGTTTTGAATATTTTAACGGGATTTAAGGTATGTTTCTTTTAAAATCATTCTTTACTATAAAGGTGATTTGTATGTCTCTTTTAAAAATCATTTTTGACTATAAAGGTGATTTGTATGCCTCTTTTAAAAATCATTTTGACTATAAAGGTGATTTGTATGTCTCTCTTTTGAAAACTTATTTTGAATGAAGATCACTTTTTGAAACTATTGTTGGAAGTATAAATTTTATTAAAGCCTCTTTAATGAATGAAAGGAAAAGTAATATTTTCATGGTTCTTGAACTCTAATTCATGTCTAAATGGTAGTTAATGTGTGTGAGAGGGCAAACCCACATTGAACCTAGATTGTAACAAACCCTATATATATGTATAAGATATTATGAATGTTTTCCTCTATGAGAGATCCTTCATAATGATGGTTAAGAGTTGGTAATGACATTCTCATTGATGAATTTGGACACGGAAAACTTTCGTAAAGAAGTTATACGTTTTCAAAACATTGATTGGAATGACTTATTCTTTCGATATGGCATAATGAACCTTTATGACAATTGATGATGTGGCTACCTTACAAATGCATTATGAATTGGCCTATATGCTACGAAAACTGGTTGTTGTGTTTTACCTAGCTATTCGGGAGGAAGAGTAGCCACTATGGATCCTAGTGTATTAATTTCCTTGCCATTCGGGGGGAAGAGTGGCCACTTCTGGGTTTGCTACCTGGGGTGTATTAATGGCCTTGCTATTCAGGAGGAAGAGTAGCCACCGTGAATCCATATTCTGGTGTATTGCGCAGTGTTGTTGATATTGAGTTCGGCCTATATGGGCGATTGTGATATCCATCTTTATTATGGAACTGGTATTTATGCCTGATCGATTTAAAGCATAATTGAAACTGGGATTTTGAAATGGCTTTATAAACTGTTTAACAAATGATATTAAGAATCATAAAGTGGAATGACAGTTTTTATACTATCTTTTCAGAACTGATTTCTTTATGTATTATTATATTTTATTTTGATATTACTTGTTTTCCCCGAGGCACTCACTGAGTACGAAAGTACTCAGGCATACCATTGTTGTTTTTTATGGTATGTTAGGTAACAGAGAAGACTAGGTTCGTGATACCCTCGACGCTTAGGAGAACTTGTTGCTGCTGTTGATTTGGTGAGCCCACATCCTTGTTCGTGGGACACTTCCAGTTTCATTTATTATTCTATATTTTCGGGTTGCGTCCCGAAGTTAGATGATTGTTGTGTCTCTTAGAAGCTCCATAGATAGTTGTCAGAATTATGGGTAGATTGTCAAAGTTGGTATGACTCAATGGGTGTTTGCCACGTTTATGACTATTTACTTATATTAGACTTCCGCTGATTTTATTCCTTAATTATGATCCTCATATATGTAGTTAAGTACTTATAACTTAGTTTAATTTAATAAGGAAAGATTATTAAAAAGGAACTTGATGTTACATTTATTTTATAAACTGTTAGACGCGAGTATTGAACCTGGCGGTTTCAACTGTTATTATTGTGTCATTTAGGTTCTTCCGATGTTGTTCATGACATCGGATGTCGGTTACGTCCAGGGGGTTTTGGGGTGTGACAGTAGGTTAGCTCCGAGTTCCCGTCATGGCCCTCTGGTTGTGTCATGATAGAAGGTCAACCGTATGGTATGGATCCTCAATACTAGGATGCCTAACACATTCCCTAGGGGATCCCCAGAACCCTTACTGTCACGACCCGACTCGGGGCCGCGACGGGCACCCGGTGCTAGCCAACCCGGGCACCCTCTTAGTTTACTCTTGTGCTTACATCTAGGTGAGCCACATAATTATACATGCATTTCCATCAATTCGTCAACTAGTCCCATTTGGACAACAACACATTTATATCATCATAGGCATCTATGCCATATCAATGTACATGGCCAACGTGGCCGACAAAATGATATACAAAACATAGGCCGACAAGGCCGGACATGTCTAACCATATACACGTGACTACGAGCCTCTAAGAAGAGTATAACATATCACATGAGCGGGACAGGACCCCGCTATGCCCATAATTATATACACAAAAGAATAAGTACCCAAAAGCTACGGCTCCGAAAGAAATGGAGCTCTGCTATGCAATCTCTGAATAATCAGCTATGGATCAAGTCTGTCTCCCTGTGTACCTGCGGGCATGACGCAGCGTCCACAACAAAAGGACGTCAGTACGAAAAAAGTACTGAGTATGTAAAGCATGATCAACATCGATATATAAGCATAATGAACAACATATGAAATAGCATAGGAGGGGAGACAATAATATCATCGTCATAGTACTTACCTGCCTTTCATAGGACTTTCCATTTTTCATACGTATTAGTACACCTACGTCATCATCTGTATTCCATAATAGTATTCGTACCATACTTGTGCTCAAATTCGTATACATGTCCTTATTCGTATTCTTATACATAGTCTTATCACATTCATATTCATATTATATACATAGTCCTTTCATATACATGGCATTTACATAGCATACCCGACCTCATAGGATCGGTGTTTCATACATACTTGGCCAACCAAGGATCAAGGTTACTCATACCTGGCCCTACCAAGGCTTCAGGGTTATCCGTACCATCTGCGGAGGTGTGCGCGCGATTCGTAATCGTATACATACTTTATACGCACTCATATACATATATCCTACCCGGCGTTATAAGCTCGGGGTGTCATTATAGCCCTTCATAGGCACATGTAAGTATAATAGCCCGTAGGCACCTTTAGCATCATTATTATTAACATCATCATTATCGTACTTCTATATCATAGGCTTACTCGCCACACGAGGTGCGTAGTGTAATCGTAGTACATATCAAGGGTCGTGAGCTTATGAGCTCGGAGTATCAATCATTTGAAGACGTCATACTCATATAGAGGAATTAGGAATTTGGCCAAAGAACCATGCCTTATGAAAGAAGGGTTAGCCTTACATACCTTTTCATCGGACTATTCTACACTCGCACGATCATAGCAATGGCCATTAGTCATTCACATTATCCACATTATTTAGATTCCTTAATTTGCCTCTAATTCACCCATATTCATGGTCATAACATTCAACTTCGTCCATTCGTCTAAAGTGTCTAGTTCATGATCTTAGTACCATTTATAATGCATTCATATCACAACACAACAACATTCACGATTCAATTCAAACTATTCCTCAAAATGTCACTATTCATCATTCATGACCTACTTGACCATATTTTCTACAATCCATGTATTTCAACTCTTCAATACCTTAAACATTATGTAAAAATCATGAATCTTACCTTAGAAGTTGTAGGAACAAGCTTTGGTTAATAATACTCCACTTTGAGCAAAACCCTAGTTTTTCTCCATTTGGATTTCTTGACCTAGATGATCTTTGATGATGTTCTTACTCTTGATTCACCTTGTTTTATGTTGTTGATCCTTAAATATCCTTGAAAACTTGTATAATAAATGTAGAGAGAGGTTTTAGAGAGAAGTGGTGTAATGTTGTAATGAATTAAAACAAGTGTTGGTCCCTTTATTTAATGACTTGCAAAAATCTGAGCTGGGTGAACAATGGTCGTCCATGGAGGTTTACGGTCCGTTCCACTTTACGGACCGTCCCTCGTGGTCGTCTTTAACCATAACAGAACCAGAAAACTCAGGCTGCCAACATGGTGATTTACGACCATGGTTTACGGGCCGTAAATCACTTTACGGTCCGTCCTCCTGGTCGTATTTTACCACTTCTCAACTGGGCAGAAAGTTGAAACCTTGCATGGCAATTTACGACTGCCAGTTTACGGACCGTATACCAATTTACGGTCCGTATTTTGCACTTTACGACCACTGGGCAGATTTCAAATCTGCAACTTTTCATATCTCTTAGACTTCTCATTTTAATCACCCACGTCCATGCACATGCATTGCTCACCTTATATCTCATCTTAATTTAGCCAACTTTCTCATCTCACATCGAATACCTTCGAAATCTCGCCTAAGGTCATCAAACGTCGTTTCTTGCTCATGGACATCATGCACTCATACTCATCACTAGTTTGTTCACTTACGTACCAACGGAAAATTTTTCCGAGGTGTAACACTTACCTAGAGCTTTGAATTACGAAGGTTTTTTCACTGTATATGAATAAATCATTTACCACTGGTTTTCCTAATTTCCTAAAAATTAGGTGGCGACTCTTTTAAAACAAAGTCTGAAAGAGCACCAACAAGTTGGAAGTAGCTTTCCGAGCGCTAACCCCGCCCGCGAAATGCGTACTGTAACAATATTTTACTCATACAAATTTATTCGGTACGATTCAATATTTTTTTGGATTTATTTTTATAAAATATGAAATCTATCTAATTATTTGGTACAGTTATAAATTTATATAAATACCTGTGATTTTATCAAAAGAAACCTAAAATTCATCTTTGTACGGTTCGATTCAATTGATTATATAGGTTTTTAAAAAAGCCATGAGACCCGTATTCATGGGGTAGTTTATTTGCACAATGCCATTTAAGAATGGACATTTTTTAAGTTTTTCATCTGCAGCCAATAACGGTAAACTTCAAACTAAAGTTTCTCCTCCATTGCTTCCTCTTATGCCCCTCCTCTCGGTCCTCCTCCTCGTTCAAAAGTTTTGGTGGGTGTTGGTTATAGAAATTCCATAGTACTGATTGCAATACAAGGTACCAGCATATATAATGTTTTTCACCCTTAATCTTTTATGGAGGTAAATTTGATCGGGAGAAAGTGGTTACTCGAAATCAATATTCCTTACTGGGATTAAGGAAAGAAGTCGGATGATTAGGTAGAAGTGGTTATTTTGTTATAGATCACCATAAATTTATATTCAATTTAGGCTTATTTCTAAATGAAAAGGAATAAATTAAATTGAGGTACTTGAAATGAATGAGGTAACCGTACCGCACCATGCGTGAAACAAAATTGATGAATAAAGTAATTTTGAGGTGAAATGGAAAAAAACAAATAAGGTACCATAAGTGATCATGAGTGGAATAAAATGAGGGACCCATTAGACGTTCAAACATATGTTTTGTAGAGGCAGTGATCTTCTCTACGATCATTTGAAGAACAATGCCTAAAACGATGTACGAAAGTAAAAGAAAAAGGGAAGAGTGTTCTTATTGATATCCTCCTAGTCTGCAAAACAATACAACTCTAGGGAAAGTAGGTCGAAGTGAAACAGTATCTACAAGTTCATGTAAAGGGGTACAAGTTATCTCCTCTAAGGGGAGCTACCGCAAGGGAAAGTACAGTGTCATTTTCTGCGTATACAAGTGTGTTTAAGCAGGAAAATAGTAGAAGAGACTAAATGTTGAGTAGACTTACAGGAAGTTGAATGTCCTTGAAGTTTGTCCATTTCTCGCCTGCTATATATAATTGTCAGGTGCTTGGAGTCCACAACTAGCTTACTGGTCTTCCATTAGTCTGTTGAACAGTTCTGTCCGTTGGGACCGATAGTCTTACCCTGATCTTCGCATAGGCTATTGAGGAAATTTATATACGTGCGTTCGATCCCTTAAGACTAGACCAAAGGGAGTTGGAGAGCTCTGTTGACGTGGCTGGCAAGGTGGAAGTATGGCTCATGTGAGCCTGGTATGGGAGGGCTTGACCCTTATGTCGTGTAGCTCGAGGTCGTAAGCCTGGATTCAATCAGAGGCAAGTGAAGTTATAGGCAAGATTGTTGTCTAGGGGGTCTTCTGGACTTAGCATTGTGCCCATCTTCGAATTAGGTTCGGGGACTGTGTGTCTGGGTCATGCTCCAGGTGTGTATAATTTTGTACCACTGCAAGTTAGTCCCTTACTTGCTAAGGCCGCATCATATTTCACTGGAAAATGGAAACCGCCAAAAATAAAAAATGTGCTTTACGTTTGAAATATGTGGATATGTGTCTTCCACTAGTAAGAGATAGGTGCTTCAACAGGTTGATTGTGACCACTTTGTCACCGTGGATCATCATGGTCGGGCTTTGATAAGACAGTTCTTTCGGTTGTCATGCGCAGTCAATTCTAAAGAAACAAATGATTTTAGCCATTCCAATGAGGTTTCTCATAAATCTCAAGTGCTTTCTCAGAGAGGATTAGTCAAACCACCCCCATTCTTTCAGTTTTTTTGAGGTGATAATTAGTCTGTTCGACTTTATCTGATCATCTTCCTTTTGCTATAAATAGAGCGCTTTGCCAGCCTTGTCTTCACAGTGGCTTTATCATTTTTCTAGTAGCTACTGATTGATCTTATTATGTACCGCTTTTTTTTTGTTGGTCGGGCGGGGTAAATATGTGTGTTAATTTAAAGAAGAAGAAAAATTCTTGTAGTTGTGTCTTAATATCCGGAGGGAACGGGTTTGCGAGTCATCTGAGAGATGTTTAAGGTCTTGTATCTCCAGCTTCTGGCTGATAAAGGCCTTCCAGTTGTCTTCTGGATGGGTCGACCGGGGATATTGAGTCCCTATGTACCTCTTCTGGTAGTAGTGGCAAGGAACATCTTTGGACTCTAAGTACCTCTTCGACCGGGTATTTGTCGGGTTCACTGCACACGCAAGTATATGTGGTCGACAAGTAATAAAGTGATAAGAAAACTATCATTTTCATGACTTTTTCGATTAACCTTTCGAATTAGATTAATCAGTCTTAACAATCTATCCAGGAGTTTCACAAGATTGAGAGTTTATGTCACGACCCAATCCAATGAGTCGTGACGAGTGCCAGACCTCTATTGACCAAGCACCCCTAAATCCGTACCTGAATCTCACTGAGCAACGTGGTGGCCCATAAATAACTTATCACTGAGATATACTATCTCCTATAAGATTAACATAATGGACTCTGCATCAAGAACTCACAAGCAGCAGATATATATATATATATATATATATATATATATATACGTGTTGAGGATAGTAGTGCAAGCCGACTAGGCCGCTACATATGATGTACCACAAAAATGAGAGCCGACAAGGCTACATAACATCCCTATTACATACAACTGTCTACAGATCTCTATGGAACACAAGCAGTAGAAAGGACAGGACAAGGCCCCGTCATATCCATATCTACATGTCAAAATAACATACCAAAAGGGACTGCAGCTCCGATTCGAGTGGAGCCCACTGTTTGCAGCTGAGTGGAAGACTGTTACACCTCGAAAAAAAAATTCTCCGTTGGTACACAAGTGAATGAACTAGTGATAGGTATGGGTGCATGATGTCCATGAGCAAGAAACGACGTTTGATGACCTTAGGCGAGATTTCAAAGGAATCCGACGTAAGACGAGAAAGTTGGCAAAGATAAGGCAAGGTGAGGTGAGCAATGCATGTGCATGGATGTGGATGATTAAAATGAGAAGTCTAAGAAATATGAAAAGTTGCAGATTTGAAATCTGCCCAGTGGTCGTAAAGTGCAAAATACGGACCGTAAATTGGTATACGGTCCGTAAACTGGCAGTCGTTAATTACCATGCAAGACTTCAACTTTCTGCCCAGTCGAGAAATGGTAAAATACGACCAGGAGGACGGACCGTAAAGTGATTTACGGCCCGTAAACCATGGTCGTAAATCACCATGCATGCGGCCAAAGTTTCTGGTTCTGGAAATGGTTAAAGACGACCACGAGGGACGGTCCGTAAAGTGGAATACGGACCGTAAACCTCCATGGACGACCACTGTTCACCCAGCACAGATTTTTGCAATTCATTAAATAAGGGAACCAACACTTATTTTATTTCATTACAACATTACACCACTTCTCTCTAAAACCTCTCTCTACATTTATTATACAAGTTTTCAAGGATATTTAAGGATCAACAACATAAAACAAGGTGAATCAAGAGTAAGAACATCATCAAAGATCATCTAGGTCAAGAAATCCAAAGGGAGAAAAACTAGGGTTTTGCTCAAAGTGGAGTATTATCAACCAAAGCTTGTTCCTACAACTTCTAAGGTAAGATTCATGATTTTTACATGATGTTTAAGGTATTGAAGAGTTGAAATACATGGATTGTAGAAAATATGGTCAAGTAGGTCATGAATGATGAATAGTGACATTTTGAGGAATAGTTTGAATTGAATCATGAATGTTGTTGTGTTGTGATATGAATGTATTATAAATGGTACTAAGATCATGAACTAGACACTTTAGACGAATGGACGAAGTTGGATGTTATGACCATGAATATAGGTGAATTAGAGGCAAATTAAGGAATCTAGATAAGGTGGATAATGTGAATGACTAATGGCCATTGTTATGATATTAATGAAGGTATAGACGCTAGCATTGGAAGGAAGCGTGCAAGTGTAGAATAGTCCGACGAAAAGGTATGTAAGGCTAACCCTTCTTTCATAAGGCATGGTTCCTTGGCCAAACTCTTAAATCCTCTATATGAGTATGTTGTAATCAAATGATTGACACTCCGAGCTCATAAGCTCACGATCCTCGATATGTGCTACGATTGTACTACGCACCCCATACAACGAGTAAGCATAAGATATAGATGTAGCGAAAATGATGATGATAGTGATGACGTTGATAATAATAATGATGCTAAAGGTGCCTACGGGCTATTATACTTACATGTGCCTATGAAGGGCTATCATGACACCCCCGAGCTTATAACGCCGGGTAGGATATATGTATATGAATATGTATAAAGTATGTATACGGTTACGAAACGCGTGCACACCTCTGCAGATGGTACGGATAACCCTGAAGCCTTGGTAGGGCCAGGTATGAGTAACCTTGAGCCTTGGTTGGCCAAGTATGTATGAAACACCGATCCTATGAGGTCGGGTATGTTATGTAAATGCTATATGTATATGAAATGATTATGTATAAAATATGAATATGAATGTGATAAGACTATGTATATGAATACGAATAAGGACATGTATACGAATACGAGCACAAGTATGGTACGAGCACTACTAAGAAATACGCATGAGAAATGGAGAGTTCCTATGAAAGGCAGGTAAGTGCCAAGATAATGATATTATTGTCTCCCCTCCTATGCCGCTTCATATATTGTCTATGATGCTTCTATATTGATGTTGATCATGCTTTACATACTCAGTACATTCTTCGTACTGACGTCCTTTTGCTTGTGGACGCTGCATCATGCCCGCAGGTGCACAGGGGGACAGACTTGATCCATAGCTGCTTATTCAGAGATTGCATAGCAGAGCTTCATTCCTTTTGGAGCCGTAGCTTTTTTGGGTACTTATTCTTTTGTGTACATAATTATGGGCATAGCGGGGTCCTGTCCCGCTCATGTGATATGTTATACTCTTAGAGGCTCGTAGTCACGTGTATATGGTTAGATATGTCCGGCCTTGTCGGCCTATATTTTGTATGTCTTTTGTTAGCCTCGTCGGCCCTTGTACATTGTTGTGGCACAGACGCCTATGATGATTAAAGATGTTGTTGTCCAATGGGGCTAGTATGATTTATGCTTAGAGATGTATGATTAATGATGTGGCTCACCTAGATGCAAGCATAAGTGTAAGCTATGGGGTGCCCGGGTGGGCTAGCACCGGGTGCTCGTCGCGGCCCCTGGTCGGGTCGTGACAAAAGTGGTATCAGAGCAGTTCAGTCCTAGGGTGTGTCTACGAGCCGTGTCTAGTAGAGTCTTGGTTATGGGTGTGTTGCGCGCCACACTTATAAACAAGAAGCTGCGGACATTTTAAGAATAAATGACCTTCTTTCTTCATAAGAATCGTGCGATAGAGCTATGATGTAGGATTTTCTTGCTCCTAAATCGTGTGTTTTGTATTTCAGAGATGTCTAAAAAGGGAAAGACTACGGCAGCCCAAAAGGGCAAGACGGTGGCAGAGAAGCGAGCTAAGAAAGCACCGCCACCGGTAGTAGAGGAAAGTGAGTTCCAGGGAGCGGCTCAATCTCAGTCCTCCCAGAGAGTGCCCGTCTCTGAGGAGCGTGAAGGAGCCTCAGCCCCAACTCCAGCACCCCCAGCTCCTCCACCAAATGCTTCGGGCCAAGATGTAAAAGAGGCCATTACGTTATTAACTCAAGTGGTTGCGGCCCAAGCTCAGAGGCACAGTTCAGGGTATGGTGATAGGGCTGTTAGTGCAAGGGCCCGTGATTTCATTACTTTGAACCCTCCGGAATTCTTTGGGTCAAAACCGGAAGAGGATCCCCAGGACTTTATTGATGGTATGCTACGCTCCGATTGATACATGCTTCGGACGAGTCAGTGGAGTTAGCGTCATATAGGTTGAGAGATGTCTCGATTCAGTGGTATACGGTATGGATGGCTTCACGGGGAGAAAATGCACCTCCCCCGGTATGGAAATAGTTTGTTGATGCTTTTCTCCGTCATTATATGCCCCCAGAAGTTCGGCGAGCTAGGGCCGATAAATTCTTAAATTTGAGGCAAGGCAGTATGAGTGCCCTAGAGTATAGCCTCCGTTTTAACTCCTTGGCTAGGTATGCTTCGGCCATGGTGGCAGATATGGGCGACAGGGTGCACCGATTTGTAAAGGGCCTAGGGCCCCATCTGATGGACAAATGCTTGACTGCGTCCCTTCAGAATGGTATGGACATTGCACGCATTCAGGCACATGCTCAGAACTTAGAAGAAAGCCTACAGCAGCGAAGAGGTGAACGTGAGCAAGATCGGGGACATAACAAGAGGGCCAGATCTTCAAGCCCAATGAGTGAGTCCCGAAGCGGACACAGGCAACAGTTCCCTAAACATTCGGGCTATTCTATGACCAGTGCACCTCCACGATTTTCAGGCCAGAGCCTTGACAGATCTACTCATCCCGGGCCGAGTCAGAGTTATTCGGGGTCCCAGTTTGGAGGTGATTCAGGCCAGTCAAGGCCACCTATACCACGATGTTCCTAGTGTGGGAAGTCGCATTGGGGTCAATGCCGATTGGGTTCAGATGTTTGCTATTCATATGGTCGACCAGGCCATATTATGCGTGATTGCCCCTCAGTACATGGTAGAGGTAGGACCCAACCATCAGGGTCGGTAGCCTGATCTTCGGCATCTGTACGCCCTACGGAGCCAGGTTCACATGCGCCAGCTGGCCATGGTAGAGGTAGAGGCAGAGCTCCCAGTACTAGCGGTCCTCAGCACCGTATCTATGCTTTGGCTGGACGCCAAGATCTAGAGTCTTCTCCTGACGTGGTCACAGGTATATTATCGGTATTCTCTCATGATGTATATGATTTGATTGATCTGGGCTCCACATTATCATATGTTACTCCTTATATTGCGGGTCAATTTATAGTCGAGCCGGAGTCGATCAAACCTTTTGAGGTGTCCACACTCGTGGGTGAATCGGTAATAGCTAGCTGAGTATATAGGGATTGTATAGTCACGATTTGTGACCGTCGTACCATGATTGATTTGCATGAGCTAGAAATGGTGGATTTTGATGTTATTATGGGCATGGATTGGTTGGCTTCTTGTTATACCAATGTTCATTGCCGAATGAAGATGGTTCGTTTCCAGTTTCCAGGAGAACCAGTCTTAGAATGGAAAGGGAATGCGGCATCACCAAAAGGTAGATTTATTTCCTATCTAAAGGCAAGGAAGATGATCACGAAAGGATGTATTTATCATCTAGTGCGAGTTCAAGATGTAGAAGCTGAATCGCCGACTCTTCAGTCAGTTCCCGTAGTGAATGAATTTCCGGATGTGTTCCCGGAAGGGCTTCCGGGCCTTCCTCCCGAACGGGAGATTGATTTTTCCATTGATGTGTTGCCAGGCACCACCCCTATATCTATTCCTCCATATAGAATGGCACCCGCAGAATTGAAAGAGTTGAAGGAGAAATTGAAGGACTTGCTTGATAAAGGCTTCATTAGGCCTAGTTCATCCCCGTGGAGAGCGCCCGTATTGTTCGTCCAAAGAAAGATGGCTCCCTGAGAATGTGCATTGATTATAGGCAATTGAATAAAGTAACGATTAAGAATAAATATCCTCTCCCAAGGATTGATGACTTGTTTGACCAATTGCAAGGCGCCAAATGGTTTTCAAAGGTTGATCTGAGGTCCGGGTATCATCAAGTGAGAGTTAGGGAGAAAGATATCCCTAAGACAGCCTTCAGAACGAGATATGGTCATTTTGAATTCCGGGTGATGTCCTTTGGGCTAACTAATGCGCCAGCGGTATTTATGGATTTGATGAATAATGTGTTCAGGTCCTTTCTGGACTTATTTGTAATCGTATTCATTGATGATATTTTGGTGTGTTCTAGATCCGAAGCAGAACATGCGGATCATCTGCATATTGCCCTTGGAGTTCTTCGAACTCGAAAATTGTTTGCAAAGTTTTCCAAATGTGAGTTCTGGTTGAACTCAGTGGCATTTTTAGGGCATATTGTGGCAGCCGATGGTATTCGAGTGGATAGTCAAAAGATTGAGGCCGTGAAGACTTGGCCAAGACCCACAACTCCTACAGAGTTTTGTAGTTTTCTGGGCTTAGCAGGTTATTACAGGAGATTGGTTGAAGGTTTTTCCTCTATTTCTGCACCCCCCACAAAGTTGACACAGAAATCAGCCAAGTTTCAATGGACAGATGCTTGTGAACGTAGTTTCTAAGAGTTAAAGGGTCGGTTGTCTTCTGCCCCAGTTCTGACACTTCTTGAGGGATTGGAAGGATACGTTGTGTATTGCGATGCTTCAGGTGTTGGGCTAGGCTGTGTGTTGATGCAACATGGCAAAGTGATTGCGTATGCTTCAAGGCAATTGCGGAAACATGAGCAGAATTATCCTACCCATGACTTAGAATTGGCCATGGTGGTCCATGCATTAAAGATATGGAGACATTACTTATATGGTGTCCACGTGGATATTTACACAGATCATAAGAGTCTTCAATACATCTTCAAGCAGAAAGAGTTGAATTTGCGGCAACGACGATGGCTAGAGTTGCTAAAAGACTATGATGTTGAGATCCTGTACCACCCCAGAAAGGCAAATGTGGTGGCTGATGCTCTTAGCCATAGGTCGATGGGAAGTCTAAGTGATGTACGACCAGAAAAGAAAGAGATGGCTCGTGAGCTTCAACAGTTAGCTAGCCTAGGAGTCCGAGTAGTGGACTCAGCGGAGCTACTATCCAGAACACAGCAGTCTCGTCGCTAGTAGCAGAAGTGAAACAGTGACAATATGAGGATCCCATGCTAATGCAGTACAGAAATACACTCCCTCAGAAAAAGGAGTCATCATTTGACATTTCAGGAGACGGAGCTCTCCGATGTAGAGGAAGATTATGTGTTCCCGATGTGGCAAGTTTACGCCACCAGATTTTGAGAGAAGCTCATAGTTCCCGTTATTCTGTTCTCCCCGGAGCGACGAAGATGTATCATGATCTTAGGTCTATATATTGGTGGAATGGGATGAAGAAAGATATAGCGGAATTCGTAGCTCAGTGTCCTAATTGCCAACAAGTGAAGATTGAACACCAAAAGCCGGGTGGATTGTTGCAAGATATAGAAATCCCAACTTGGAAGTGGGAAGTGATTAACATGGACTTCATTTCAGGCTTACCCCGTTCTCGATGTAAGTACGATTCCATATGGGTGATTGTGGATAGACTCACCAAGTCAGCTCATTTATTACCGGTCAGGACGACCTATGAGGCAGAAGATTATGCAAAGCTTTATCTTAAAGAGATAGTAAAACTCCATGGTGTCCCGGTATCTATTATCTCCGATAGAGGGACTCAGTTTACAGCTAAGTTTTGGAGGTCTTTCCAAGAGGGTTTAGGGACCCGAGTTAGCCTTAACACGGCATTTCATCCCCAGACCGATGGACAAGCTGAACGTACTATTCAGACTCTTGAGGATATGTTACGAGCATGTATGATAGATTTTGGAGGAAATTGGGATGATCATTTGCCACTCATTGAATTTGCTTACAATAATAGTTATCATTCCAGCATTCAAATGGCAGCATATGAAGCTTTATATGGGCGAAAGTGTAGATCCCCAATTGGGTGGTTTGAAACCGGATAGGGCCAGACTTGGTCTAGCAAGCTATAGAGAAAGTCAAGCTTATACAAGATCGGTTGTTAGCAGCCCAAAGTCGTCAGAAATCCTATGCGGATAATCGTCGAAGAGACTTGGAGTTCAAAGTGAAAGATTGGGTATTCTTGAAAGTGTCGCCAATGAAAGGCGTGATGAGATTTGGCAAAAAGGGGAAGCTTAGTCCCCGGTATGTTGGACCATATGAGATTGTGCGAAAGATAGGCAAGGTGGCCTATGAGTTAGATCTACCTCCCGAATTGGAGTCAGTCCATCCAGTATTTCATGTCTCGATGCTTCGAAAATGTGTTGGAGATCCCACTAGGATCGTCCCAGTAAATGATGTGCAAGTGACAGAGAAATTGACTTATGAAGAGGTACCCATTTCCATACTAGACAGGCAGGTACGGAGGCTTAGAAACAAAGAGGTGGCCTCGGTTAAGGTTCTATGGAGAAGCAGTAAACGAGAGGAGATGACATGGGAAGCAGAAAGTATGCAATCCAAATACCCACATTTATTTCAGCCCTTGGAAGACGCCCAAGATGAGACGTCAAGATCATAAGGTATGTATATTTTCCTTCTATGCTTTTTGGTCATGTGTGGCCAAAATTTTATGTTGTTATGTTGTGGCCCTGTGTGGCATCGATATTATGGGTTGTTGTGGCAGGATGGTAGCGCCATATTATAAGGGAAACTCTGGCAAAAGTTTTGCAGAATTCCCGAGCACTTTAACATTCGGGGACGAATGTTCTTAAGGGGGGAAGAATGTTACACCTCGGAAAGAAAATTCTCCGTTGGTACGCAAGTGAATGAACTAGTGATAGGTATGGGTGCATGACGTCCATGAGCAAGAAACGACGTTTGATGACCTTAGGCGAGATTTCAAAGGAATCCGACGTAAGACGAGAAAGTTGGCTAAGATAAGGCGAGGTGAGGTGAGCAATGCATGTGCATGGATGTGGATGATTAAAATGAGAAGTCTAAGAATTATGAAAAGTTGCAGATTTGAAATCTGCCCAGTGGTCGTAAAGTGCAAAATACGGACCGTAAATTGGTATACGGTCCGTAAACTGGCAGTCGTAAATTACCATGCAAGACTTCAACTTTCTGCCCAGTCGAGAAATGGTAAAATACGACCAGGAGGACGGACCGTAAAGTGATTTACGGCCCGTAAACCATGGTCGTGAATCACCATGCATGCGGCCAAAGTTTCTGGTTCTGGAAATGGTTAAAGACGACCACGAGGGACGGTCCGTAAAGTGTAATACGGACCGTAAACCCCCATGGACGACCACTATTCACCCAGCACAGATTTTTGCAATTCATTAAATAAGGGAACCAACACTTATTTTATTTCATTACAACATTACACCACTTCTCTCTAAAACCTCTCTCTACATTTATTATACATGTTTTCAAGGATATTTAAGGATCAACAACATAAAACAAGGTGAATCAAGAGTAAGAACATCATCAAAGATCATCTAGGTCAAGAAATCCAAATGGAGAAAAACTAGGGTTTTGCTCAAAGTGGAGTATTATTAACCAAAGCTTGTTCCTACAACTTCTAAGGTAAGATTCATGATTTTTACATGATGTTTAAGATATTGAAGAGTTGAAATACATGGATTGTAGAAAATATGGTCAAGTAGGTCATGAATGATGAATAGTGACATTTTGAGGAATAGTTTGAATTGAATCATGAATGTTGTTGTGTTGTGATATGAATGTATTATAAATGGTACTAAGATCATGAACTAGACACTTTAGATGAATGGACGAAGTTGGATGTTATGACCATGAATATGGGTGAATTAGAGGCAAATTAAGGAATCTAGATAAGGTGGATAATGTGAATGACTAATGGCCATTGTTATGATATTAATGAAGGTATAGACGCTACCATTGGAAGGAAGCGTGCAAGTGTAGAATAGTCCGACGAAAAGGTATGTAAGGCTAACCCTTCTTTCATAACTCTTAAATCCTCTATATGAGTATGTTGTAATCAAATGATTGACACTCCGAGCTCATAAGCTCACGATCCTCGATATGTGTTACGATTGTACTACGCACCCCATACGACGAGTAAGCATAAGATATAGATGTAGCGAAAATGATGATGATAGTGATGACGATGATAATAATAATGATGCTAAAGGTGCCTACGGGCTATTATACTTACATGTGCCTATGAAGGGCTATATTGACACCCCGAGCTTATAACGCCGGGTAGGATATATGTATATGAATATGTATAAAGTATGTATACGGTTACGAAACGTGCGCACACCTCTGCAGATGGTACGGATAACCCTGAAGCCTTTGTAGGGCCAGGTGTGAGTAACCTTGAGCCTTGGTTGGCCAAGTATGTATGAAACACCGATCCTATGAGGTCGGGTATGTTATGTAGATGCTATATGTATATGAAATGACTATGTATAAAATATGAATATGAATGTGATAAGACTATGTATATGAATACGAATAAGGACATGTATACGAATACGAGCACAAGTATGGTACGAGCACTACTAAGAAATACGCATGAGAAATGGAGAGTTCCTATGAAAGGCAGGTAAGTGCCATGATGATGATATTATTGTCTCCCCTCCTATGCAACTTCATATATTGTCTATGATGCTTCTATATTGATGTTGATCATGCTTTACATACTCAGTACATTCTTCGTACTGACGTCCTTTTGCTTGTGGACGCTGCGTCATGCCCGCAGGTGCACAGGGGGACAGACTTGATCCATAGTTGCTTATTCAGAGATTGCATAGCAGAGCTCCATTCCTTTCGGAGCCGTAGCTTTTGGGTACTTATTCTTTTGTATACATAATTATGGGCATAGCGGGGTCCTGTCCCGCTCATGTGATTTGTTATACTCTTAGAGGCTCGTAGTCACCTGTATATATGGTTAGATATGTCCGGCCTTGTCGGCCTATATTTTGTATGTCTTTTGTTGGCCCCGTCGGCCCTTGTACATTGTTGTGGCACAGACGCCTATGATGATTAAAGATGTTGTCGTCCAATGGGACTAGTATGATTTATGCTTAGAGATGAATGATTAATGATGTGGCTCACCTAGATGCAAGCATAAGTGTAAGCTATGGGGTGCCCGGGTGGGCTAGCACCGGGTGCTCGTCGCAGCCTCTGCTCGGGTCGTGACAAAGACCTACTGAGCTAGATCGCCTATCTGGCTACCTGAACCTACTGGCATGAACGCAGCGCCCCCAAGCAAAAGAGACGTCAGTACGAAACAATGTACCGAGTATGTAAAGCAAACGATAACTAAAACTGAACTGAAATCGATACAATCTGAAGGCCAAAAAATTCCTAGAATATCTTAACTGACCTGTCTCATATGAAATTCAATATATTACTAATATATATCTCACTGACCAAGTGGCTAGGCAACTGTAAAATCTCACTGGCCAAGTAGCCAGGCAATATGTCGCATTGACCCGTCGACCAGGCAATATGTCTCACTGACCCGTAGGCCAGGCAATCTGTCTCACTGATCTGTAGGAAAGGTATATCTATCTCACTGACCCGTAGGCGAAGCACATCTGTCTCACTGACCCGCAGGTCAGGCATATCTGTCTTACTAACCCGTAGGTCAGGCAAAAGAATATGTCTCACTGACCCGTGGGTCAAGCTAAAGAAAATATATGTATATCATGCATATGCTGAAAATACTGATACTGTAACATGCCTCTTATGTCTCTCTATAAACTCAAGGACATGGAGAGGGAATATAGCCCCTCAAAAAGAATAACATAACACTCGGAAACTATGCCATAATATGACAAGCTCTACTTTGACAATAGTCGTAAGGTTCTTTATGCTCCTACCATATATGGAATCATGCCAAGAAAAGAATGAACAACCTTAACATACCTTTTTGGTCTCCTTAACTACTTAATGGTTATCCTCCCAAGCTCGTAAATCTACATTCAAGATAATTCATATTATTGTTAGGCTTATCGTCATATGCTTATCTTAAGCCTTCAAATTAAACCCCTTTAGAATCTGCCGAAATTCGGATAACATCTACCCTGTATTATCTACTTCCACTAAATTCCAAAAAAACTTCCAAACATCATTAACAACATCAACCATAGCGTAATCAAGATATTACATGACAAACGTATACAAATCCGTCCGAAACTTCCTTCGAAAATCAATCCATAAGCCAACAACATCAACATATCTATCTACGACCTTTATGCCATGTTTTCCCTTACTTTAAACCACTAAAATCCTCAAAATAAACGAATAAATATGAAACTCAAGATGAAAAACATACCTTATATCTTGAAGAACTTCACCTCGCACAATTCGCCCTAAAGCTTATCCACCACAACTTCAATTAGAAGTACGAACAAGCTCCTCCCATGAACTAGTTAAGGATTTTATGGCTTGATCTTCTCTTGATTTGATTTGGAATTTTTTGGAGTGTCAGAGAGAGCTCATAGGGTCTAGAAGGTTCGGTTTTGGTGAAAATATGAGCCTCAAAATCGTGGCCCTTCTTTGATTCGTTGAGATTCGTTGTTAATCTTACAAACCCGAGCTTAATTTAGTGTAGGAACCCCTAAATTTGCTATATCTTGGTGTAAGAATATTGGATGAATGTTGTGGGAGCTTCTAGAGAAGTGTGGAGATGAGAAATGGTGAAAAATGAGGTGATTTAGATGACTTAAGAGGGTATTTGTTGTAGTCCAATTCGGTTTGGGCTGATGGGCCAAAATTTGTGGGCTTTTAAAGTAGTTTCTAGAATTTTCGCGTAGGTTCGCAAGCTTCTGGCAGTTCGTTTTAAAACGCCCATAACTCCCTACTCCGATGTCGTATTGACGATCGGTTTGTTGCGTTGGAAACTACGCTCAACGAACTTCATTTTAGGCTCTTGAAAAAACTCAAAGCTCCTGATATACCAGGTGATATACCTGTCTGAAGTTGACCCAAAATTCTGCCAAATGTTTTTCCAAATTTTCGAAAAACTTATTTTCTTCAATTTGCTTGATCCCAGAACCCTTAGACACTTGCTTAAGACTTTCTAAGAGTATTCCTTAACCTTATAAGGGTTCCATGACCTCTCCGAGCTTATGTTAGTGTTATATCCCGCATTTTGTACATTCAGATAATTCAAGATAATCGCGGGAAGTTAAGGGCAAGGTTATGTTTTGATTTTTGTTTAGCACACAAGTTGCTTATGGAAATTTTGATGTGGAAATATTAAGAAAGGCTAGGGGTAGAAAGGAAAATTCGCAAGATGACTCGTAGAAATATGGAGGAAGGCTAAGGGAAAACTTGGAATTTGGAAAATAAATTTTCATGACTTACAAAACAAAAGAAAAAAAAAAGTGGGCTTGAAACAAAAAGGGGCCAAAGTGGCCGTCCAAATAGGTATGGGCCAAGGCCCATGTGGGAGCAAAATAAATAAGTCCAAGAGGGGACTTATTAGTCATATTCATCTCTTATACTCAAGAAAGGTCAAGAAACTTAGAGAAGAGGAGAGACAAGGGGCCATTTGGCCATACTTGGTGGAACAAGAACCTTGGAGAAAAAAATTGTTCAAAAATTATTTTCTACCAATTGGAAGGTCCCCAGCAAAGTGAAGTAATTATTGGAGCAAGAAAAACATCTATTCTTGCAAGGAGCAACTTTAGCCAAGAAGGAAGATAAGTGGAAAAGGTAAGAATTAATCTTCTTTTATATGTTATGGATGATTATGTATGTTGTAGTATGTAAAAGTGGATGAAATTCATGAAAATAGGGAACCTAGGTTGTGGCCGTGTATATGTGTGGTGTGTAGGAACAATGATTCAATTATTTTATTTAGTGTTTTAGTTGTTGTTGTTGTGGATTCTATGTTGATAATGAAAGTTTAATAATTCTAGTTGAAGTTGTAAGTGTTGGAGAGTTGTTTTAGCAGCTAATGTGATTTTAATGTCACTTTTGTAGTTATGGAAGGTAATGTTGTTAATGTGTGAATTGTTAGTATAATTCATGAATTTGAAAGGAAAAAATGTGTTGTTGTTGTTATTGCATTTGGGAAGTTTCGGGTGGAATGGCATATTGGTTGGATTATTTTGAATATAGTACGGATTGGTTGAAGTATTCTTGAATATTGTTTGAATGGTTTCGGATTAGTACTTGAATACGTGAGCAATTATGAATTGAACGTAAATGGAAAGTCGTCAAAGTTTGTAGAAAGAAGTTGCTAATGTTAGTATGCGTTGTGAATCGATTGTGGACATTGCTAGAGTAATTGTTGGTATTGTTGTTGATATTTTGGCCGAGTTAAATTCTCGGATTTGTTGTTGATGATATAGCCGAGTTGGATTCTCGGGGATGGTAGTATTTACAGGGGAAATGCTGCCGAAATTTCTGTAGATCAAGTAATGGTTTAGAATTGGACTCTTAAGTGTTATGGCTAATGTTTGGCATATATGAATATTGTTGTAGATCTTGCGAAGCGAAAGACTTAAGTTCGGATTAGCATAGAAAGCGGGCAAGGTATGTAAGGCTTACCCTTTCTTTCTTTTGGCATGATCTTTATGGAACGAACAAATGACGCATATGTATGATTGCAAAGAAATTCCTATTCTTAGAGCCACTAGGATGGCTAATATCCTTGATTTCCATAAGCTGGTTCATATGATTTTGATGTGTATCTATGTTGTCCGAAGATCTACTTGATATGTTTCCGAATTGGCATTCGAGAGATAAGTGATATGGCTTATGTCTTGATTTTCAAATGATAGCACGTCTGATTACTCCGTTAAGTCTTTGATACACTTTGATGTGTACATATGATTCTAAAAGCTATACTTGATTTGGTCCATACGATATCCGAAAGATACTTGATATGATTGTTGCTTCGATTTTCCAAAAATGGCTTCTGAAACGTTCGTAGAGGGTTCTGTACTTCAAACGCTCATAACTTTCTCATACTAAGTCGGATTGACCCGAAACTTGTTTCTGAGCCCTTCGATGTCGATAAGTATACTTATTTATCGAGTCTTGATTTATATGCATATAGTTTCTCACTACTCTGCTCGTGCAAGCCTCAATATGTCTATTCACCGAGTCCCGGGCCGGGTATGTTATCGTGCGCACTCCACTGCATTGTTCACCGAGTCCCTCGATAGAGGGCTGGGTATGGTATATGCATATGATGATGTGATGAGATGATGATATGTTATGATGGCCAAGAGGGCATATGATGATTTGATTCACCGAGTCCCTCACTAGAGGGCCGGGTATGGTATGTATATATGTATATGCATGATGATATGATGGCATACTGATATGACGATATGATTTCACTTACCGAGTCCCTCATTAGAGGGTCGGGTACGGTATATATATGGTATATAATGTTGACATGCATGACTTTGTTCACCGAGTCCCTCATTAGAGGGTCGGGTACGGTATATGTATACATGTATTCATGATGACATAATGACATGATTTCATTCACCGAGTCCCATAATGGGCCGGGTACGGTATGCAATATGAAAATGTTTGATTCTGTTCCGTACTACACAGGTACAGTGGTTTCCTTATTATGATACTTGACTCCCGGAATCTCTATTTCAGTTATGATCTTTCCAGTTGTATTTCATGCCTTACATACTCAGTACATATTCCGTACTGACCCCCTTTTCTTCGGGGGCTGCGTTTCATGCCCGCAGGTACAGACGTTCGTGTGAGTGACCCGACAACTTAGGCTATCTGTTCTGCTGCCTTGGAGTGCTCCCTTGTTCTGGAGCTCATATTTTGGTACAGACTTTTCCGTTATATATATATATATATATATATATATATATATATATATATATATATATATATATATATATATATATATATATATGTATGTGAATATTCAGGGGTACGGTGGGGCCCTGTCCCGTCATATGATTCTGTTGTGTTTGTTAGAGGCCTGTAGACATATATGTGGGTCATGGGTCGTTATTGTTCGGTTATGTCTGTTATTTGCGTCTAAGCGGTCCTATTTGCTATGACAGCCTTAACGGCTTGTACGTATATATACTTATGTATATGCTTTGGACGATATGTTCTATGACAGCCCTGGTGGCTCTTGTATGATGTGTTTGATATATGCGACCGCTTAAGACAACATCTGCCTTTAATATCTGTAATAATTAATATATGTTGGATATGGATAAGTCATTGATATGTTGATTTGGTAAGTAAGCGTGTATGGGTGTCCATCTCGGGCACTAGTCACGGCCCACGGGGTTGGGTCGTGACAATAGTTCACTCACGATGCAAAATACGCGAAAATTTTCAAGGTGTAATAGTTTATTATCTAAAAATAAAAAGTGTAAACTAACTAATATGCTTTTGAATTTTTTAGACGAAGGAGATATTTCAGGGGTACAAATAAAATCTTCAATCCTTTTGAGTATCCACTTAGTTAGCTATTTTAATTATCTGGTTTAATAATCACAAGGTCGATATTGCTCAGGGACCCTCCCAATCGCCACTTGCCTATTCAAATTACTCTAACGCCTATATCTGTATGAAATTATCAGTAATAAAAATATATCTGTATCTCCTATATTTGACTAAGTAAAGAAACTATTATATATATATCTATTCTAAATGTGAATCTGTTCCCAATGCCAAGGTTCAAAAACAAGCTTTATTTTATCGTATATGCAACCTATGGTTTCCTTTCTCAAGTTCAACCCTATATTCATAGATAGTATTCAATTGGTGATCATGCAATCAATTAATTAAACACCGTATAAAATAAGTGAACCAATAGTGATAATCATAACGCTAACATAAAGTTTCAAAGTAAAACATTCTTGAACAACCCTGCAACCCTAGAATAAAGGAAGTTAGCCACTCATGCTTGTGGATAAAACATTCATGCTAATTATTCATTCAACTATAAAAATAGAAGAAAGAAAAAGTGAAACGTGTGAATCTTTGCTCCATGGTGATCTAGCCTCCATGGTGATCTTCTTGTGTCTAAAGTCTGTTAAAAACGTGTTTAAGATATACTGTGTTGGAATGACCTTGGGCCGAAATACCACCTCTAGTCCAAAATTTTCCCCCTTTCAATCATGCCTATCCGGAAATAGGGCATCATACCACTTGGCAAGCCATGCACCACACCAAGTCATTTATTCAGAGACTTAATTTTCTACAGGTTTTCTGATTTTTGCATTGGTGCGGTCCTCCATTGTACTTTTTTCAACTTCTAATATTTTTCATCTTCTTTTCGTGTGTACTTGGCCTTTGGGTCCTCGACTTGATCCCATCTTTGATATTGACTTATTCACAGACTTCAAAGCCATTTTTTCATCATTTTTTACAGTGATTCATCATGTTTTCATCAAATCATCTCCAACATAGAAAAACACAAATATTAAGGACAAAATGAAAGAAATGAACTTAAACACAAGAAAAGAAAGAAAAATATGAGGCTGCATGTAGCTGAAAACATATACTTCTAGCCGTCGATCACAATCCCACATATGAACCTTTGCTTGTCCTCAAGCAATTTTCTACAATATAAACTTACAATCATCACTCAAGCTAGCACTCTAACTCTTCCTAATACCCATGACATAGGTTGATACCGCCAATTAGGTTCTTTATAATTTCAAATCACCAAGCATAGTTTGTTTATGATATTTCAAAATTCTCCAAGTATCACTTCAAAGCTTGCAAGACAAGACAAAAACTTGAAATGTGAGAATATTCAATGGTGGTTGCAGACATCCTAGATAATTGACATTATAAAGCCCCAAAAATGTACATCTAAATTTATTAAAAGGTCAGTGCATCCCATTCTGCGATTGTAAATGAGATCACAGAACTGGTCTGCGGTCCACAAACTAGGCCTAGGGATCGCAGAATGGGCCTTTGTCTTCGAATCTAGATTCTTGTATCTTCAAATGTCCTCCATAGAACTGGATTGCACTCCGCACATGGGAGTTAGTGCTTCTCCAATCAGTTCTAGAGTTTCTTGATTCCTGGTCGCAGATTGAAATGTGGACTGCATGCTAGGTTTGCAGCCCGTATTTTGGTCTATATATTGGGGTCTTCCTGATATATCTGGAATTTTCAGAGTTGGTTTGACCAATTCTGCGGTCCATAGTCTGATTTTACAGTCCAATCTGGTCACATTTCTGCCCTTAATTGATTTCTGACACTTTTGCTTTATTTTTTGTGCTCCAACTCAAAATACCTACAAAATGGAAATAACATTAGAAAACTATATAAAACATGCATTAAGAACATGAAAAGCTTATATAAATGACATGGATTGTCTCGTATTTCTCAGACTCACTAAGTAACATCTTGGTGTACTGACATACTTTTTGTGGGGACCCACATTGACCTATATCAATGTAGGCACAGGTTTTACAGGCAAGCAAGGTACAATCTAGGAGATAATCACTTACTTAATTTTAGTAAAGCTCCATTCTTGTCCATCAAGTTCATTGATTTGAGATTTGAGATTTGAGATTATTATTCATTGATTTCTAGTTCAAGATTAGCAACAAGTCTATGTACCGAGCAATCCATTCAGTATACTTTTGAGGCTTCATAGACCTAGTAGAGTCAAGTGTTAAACTTTAGATGTTTTTATGACTTAACTGATTTACTCGCAGATGTTGTATTTAAAAAAGATTAAGCTATATAGAATGTTTTCATAATATGCTTTCTAATAATAGAGAAGGGTTTTTCATCTTATTTGATAACTAGTAAATTTAACCGCGCTTCGCGCGATCGTTAAATATATAATTTAATCTATTTAAAACTAAAATATAATCGAAATTATTGTTTCCACATACTAAAGTTATCTTTAAATTTTCTTTCAAAAAGTTATCTAAAACATAAAAGTTTGTAATTTCAATCTATACTTATTTTGTAAAAGAAGAAATCAAAATTTAAACAACTGCATTTTTATATTAAAGAAAGAATTAAAAATATAAAGAAATAACTATAACGACACAAAAATAAAAGATCTAATCAAAATTGTCTAAATATCTTGTGCGTTCGATGAAGCATGATTTTACTATCCTCGTTAATACATTTTGGTTACACTGTGAATCTGTGATATTCTTCTATCGAACTTTGCGCCATTGATAGAAAATTAAGAATAAAAACATCATTTTATTCCATGCCTCGTATTTGCAAAACATCTCAGTCATATGAATTAGTCATCTTAAAATTGGAAATTAAATTTAGAAGCCGTGTTAAAAGAGAAATAACTTTGTTGCAACAACAACTTCCTCGGCAACCGACCATCCTAATGTTTTACTTACTACTCAAAATCACAACAATAATTGAGCCAAGTTATTCATACATTCTTATTAGAAGCACTACAAACACTCATAATACTAATCGAAACTCAATTAGCCTCTTCTGAAAAAATCTTTTCCGATCCTTCCTTAATTAAGGTATTCATAGAAGATGACTATTTATTATGTTATACTTACTGCATCTTTTATTATGAAATCAACACATTATGGACAAAATGCAGCATTTTGAACGTGAAAAGAAAAAAATAGGGATGCCAAATTTTGTCTTTAAATTCTTGCAGATGCAATATAATGGCCTTATGAGGCTGCTACTGTGGTACAACCACTGCTACTTTAAAAAATATGCCCGCCCAACTACCTGCTCTAAAATCAAATAGGATACCAAAAATTGTGAAACTCAACAGGAGAAGGTTTCTGTTGTATACAGCGATACCAAACACATATGTAGTTTCATATCAATATACACAAAAATTAACACTTTTTCAGCCATAGAGTATATTGTGAACATTTTCACCAATGTTCAGATATTGTGAATTTCTGACCAATTAATCTAGCCCCTTTAATTATCACCATGTCCTAATAAAAATTTTCCGCAGAAAAAGCGCTTATGGAAACATAACAGGTCATAACAAAACATGTTCCTACTTGTGACATCCAACCATTTATGTGCCAAAAAAATAAAAATTACTATTATAGTTATTGTACATGGTGAATGACCAAATTCCAATTGCAACGAAATCTTTAGGATAAACCAATGAAGAAATTAATAAGAGGACATCAAGTTGAGAGAGATCGAGCTCACAAATTGGTTGAAGCTAATACTTTTCAAGTTATAGCAAAAACCTGTACGTAGTGTCACATTTTTGGCAGCTTCAATAGGCATTCCACCACCACTATATATTTGCCCAAAGCTATTGCCACATATGAATTTTGATGTTCCTTATCCTCAAAGTCTTGGCCACAACCACACTGCTGCAAAATGTTAAATAGGAACGGGTGAAGCTGTGGGAATTTAAGCATAGGAGAGCAAATAAAACGTTTTATTTTCATGGCGAGACTTTTCAATGCCGAACGGTTGTTTCTTTTAGACTTACAAACGATTGTTGTTTTAAGTGTTGTTAAATTTATTATAATACAACATTTAGGCTAATTGAATGTAAAGCATGAGAGGAAATAAAAAGCAAGATATACTTGAAACTATAAGGGAAAAATTCAAAAAAAGGAGAAAAAAGATAAATGTTATTCTAGGTCATAGAGAGGTGCCACATCACCTTGTCTATGCCCAGCTTTATTATATATATATATAGATTTAACTTTTAGGATAGAAAGAATATACTAGAAAGTGTGTTCTATCGAGTTAAGATACCAGATGCCGATCAGGACTAGTCAGGAATCAGATCGTAATAGATAAATTTTTAGCAAATACCTACTCCTGCGCTTTTTCCTCGTTCACAACGCATTTGATAACCCAATCTTGATTAAGGAAATTTGAAAGATCTAACTTTTATTCTGAGTAAAATGTTCTACTCTGTCTAAGGCAACCAACTTTTGTTGACATTACTTCATGAACACCAAACCTTTAGGTCTGAGGTTAGTATGACAAATATGAAGCTAAAAGCTTCAGATATTCAAATCCGTAATTTCAAATCAATGCTTCCAATGCAGCAGCCATGATCTTCTTTTTCTTCTTCATCTTCCTCCATTTCATCCTGTTGATCAGTCTCAAAGTCATCCTTGGGGTAGTTAGTCGAATCTTTTGACCAATCCAATCAGTTATTACATCCCATAATCCAGTAGTCCAAGCACATTAAGCAAATAAATATTTACCACACTTGGGAAGCTAGGAACTGGAAAATATTTAGGTAACAATCTGTAAATAAAGAGGTAGTGGTACAACCAATTCAAATGAAAACTATATTTAGGTAACAATTTGTAAATAAAGAGGTAGTGGTATAGAAAATGCAAATGAAAACTAAGGAGAGAATGGATTTGTTCAAAATATCAAAGAGGTATAGGAGCAGTAGACTGGTTATACAACTAATCATGTAATTAGTCTTTCTTTTGTTTAGAGGCCTTATATCTCTTGATACCCTTCTTGGAAGATGGTCATGGAATAGGGTGCTCTTTATGTGTAGTTTCTATTTTTGTTGGTATGAAAATATTTCACATTTATTGTTAAAAAAAAATTCAGCTCCAGACTCACATGTCTAAAGTTGATTCTAAGGCGCCAAAACTTTATAAATTTCTACCATTCTTTAATTAAGGGTCCTAAAATGGACTCGAAAAAAAAAAGGGGGTCCTAAAATGCCTGTTTGTGAACTTGCCATTAGAAGGAATACTAAAACAAAAGAGCAAAAAAAAAAGCCAGGATTCAAAGGGAGGAATGCCCCAGTAATTCAGGGAACAAAAATAGTTATTTATGGATACCCAAATCGGATTGTTATTTTACATGCTAATCAATTAGTCAAGGATGTTTAGACTGTTACGGTTCGCATTTCGTGGGCAGTGTTAGCACTCGGAAAACTACTTCAAACTTGTTTGTGCTTTTCGGACTTTGTTTTGAAAAAGAGTCGTCACCTCATTTTTAAAAAATTAGGAAAATCAAAGGTGAAGGGTTTATTCAAATAAAATGATAAAACCTTCGTAATCCAAAGTTCTAGGTTAGGGTTCTGGTGATCCTCTAGGGAAGGTGTTAGGCACCTTAGTATTAAGGATCAGTACTATACGGTTGACTTTCGAATTCCGGTGTATGATTATTTGCTTTAACTGCTTATTTAGTATTTATTTTCCGCATGATAGAAATACTGCCATTTGCTTGCATATCATTTGCTTTGAAAAGATTCGAATATATTCCCTTTATATATAGGGTACTTTAGATTTAAATTTATAATATCCGGGTAATAATAGGCTCCTTTTATGTATAAGGATAGTGTATTTTGTTTTGTAAAAGTATATATATATTTATGTTTTAATCACACACTTCGTTTCGATTCAATCCGAATGATATGTTAGAACGTCTAATCTTAAACTTTGTATTCACGAACGTATTTCACTCGCTTGAATAAATCCAATTTTATAAAAGGACATGGTTTATTATTAAGAATCCATGATTCATATGAAATGATTGTTTTGTCTTTTAGATGGGCTTGAGCCCAAAAATCATTCTTTCCTTTTGTTTTCTGGTTCAAACTCAGATGGGCTTAGGCCCCAAAACATTAGTTTTTTGGGTTGGGGTTGGCCCAAAATCAGCCTGTTCTAATCTAGCTTTCTATCCAAAACTGATTTTAACTTTCCAAAATGAATTGTTTTTTTGCAAAACTGATATGGTTTTCTTAGGGGAATGATATAATGTTTGTGGTTTTTGAAACATCTTTGTGTCAGTTTTGATCTTGTATCAAAAGTTGTTTTATTTGTTATTCATTCAGGTTTTAAAAATCATTATACTAAATCTGGGTATTTTTTTAAATCGTTCGGGGACTTAAAGTCTTCTAAACGACATAAGCAACTTTGGCCTAAGACGACTAGTTCATAACCGTAAAGGATTCAATAAATAAAAATGTTTTACAAACACACAAATACAATACAATATCAGAATATAAATATGTAAATAAAAGATAAGTTAGGCTAAGGGCGTACCAAGCCCCTAGTTAACCATTTTTACCCATGGTTGGGCCTTCTATGTATCTTCAATATTTGCTTCCCTTTCTCTCCATTGGACTCATTCGTGTTCTGAAAGAATCAACATTGTTGGGCTGTAACCCAACAGGTTTGGTTTGGACCAGCCCAAGTGGCATGCAGTGAAAAGAAGGAAGGAGAAAAAGGAACCCGGATAAAAAAAATACTACTGATCTTACCAAATATATAAGAAAGCATATATATATATATATATATATATATATATATATATATACACACACACACACAGTGAAATACATATAGACACACACTCTGTTTCTGAAGATAGGGCCCAAAAGACCCATCCAGACATCTTATTAATTCTGTCCGAACCCCTGCTGTTTCTCCATTTTGTCTAAGTTTGAAGTAAAGGTCGCTTCTATTAAAATCGGCCAAGCCCACATCCATGCTAAGAATGAATTGGATTGAGATTGAGGCTTACATGAATTTTATCCCCTTTGTACTCATCTTACATGACTACGTTACTCCAATATACATCTAATATTCCAATGATATACTCATAGGTTATGTATACCAAGTGTATATCATATGTATATCTCTTCTCTTTCTTATTAACTTAGTGTATATTTATATATATCTAGCCTTAAAACATGACCTTGAACCTATGACTCAATCAATCGCCTAATCATCTTTCCAAATTTGCAACCAATGATGTCTAACCTACACTAAAGCCAACTCAGGCTCAAACTAACCAAACCAGCACTAGGCAGACAATCCACACTTCATTGCATGCACAACTTCACACAAGTAGTAGTTTTATTCAAGTCCACTATCAGAGATGTATATCCTCTCAGCAACCCTACACATTACCTTAACTAACCAACAATCCTTACAACAAATTACTTCAAACCACATATGTTCCCAGTTCATGATGTCAACAGTGCCGATCATAACAAGGTAATGTGAGCTAAAGAAAATCAAACATATCACACTCATTATCATAAGTAGGTTTGAGAATCAGACAGGAAAAAAAAAACATAAATAGGTAGTTTAGCATCCTACTAATTTGAGCAATCAAAGGCAAGGGGAAAGGGGACAGGGCTGAATAGGTCCAAATGCATAG
The DNA here is from genome assembly GCF_019175385.1 of Lycium barbarum. Lineage (NCBI taxonomy): Eukaryota > Viridiplantae > Streptophyta > Magnoliopsida > Solanales > Solanaceae > Lycium > Lycium barbarum. The sequence goes on along the minus strand of NC_083341.1, from coordinate 38,006,919 downwards.
AAAGTGCCATAGAGCTGGCCAATGTTCCTTCCAGTACTTGTAAATAGGATAAAGAACAGAATATGTGTACAAACAACATAGGCCTTCATATGCATAGTTTGGTTGAACCGGAAAAAAAACTATCTTTGTAGTTTAGACAAGGTCTTAAAAAAGAAATGACTTCAGAATTTCAAACAGCTTAAGTGGCTTGTGTGATTAACATTTTAATTTAGATTACACTAAGGCTCCTATTTGGTATGTCTTTCCCCCAAGAGATTAGCATCATCAAATGGACAGTTCTTACTTTTGACAAATCATTAAGACACCTAGTGAGTTTATTTTATGGCAACCTTGGATTCAATGATAAGGATGAAGAACCAATGACATACATATGATCACATTTATCCCACAGACTCATAGGGTTTTATTTGGAGGAGAGATGTTAAGGACGCAAGTTGAACTTGGTCCTTCTCAGCCTCTCTTTAAGACACCTTTACAAAGGCTGGCTGTTGTCAAGTGATTTACATGGATCATATACACATTTGTAGTCTTGTCAACTCATCATCGAACCAAACTAAGCCCTAAGCCAATACTGATATATATCCATTAAAGAGAGGTGCATAACTGATTCATGCCTAAAGTTATTATAGTCAGACAGGACTGTTCAATGATCAAGACAAAGTAGAAACATGATAAGCCTACACTGTGAGCCTCATCTATACCTTTGCCCAATTTGATTATCACAAGTTGAAACCTTAAGCAAGTTAGGATAAAATCAAATAGCAAATCTGTTTCAACACTTAAAGATAAAGCCAGCAATGTTTTACCATTAATTCTAATTAGGTTTGGAATCCTTTCATACTTAGTTTGTGAACACAGTTTCATACAAAAGTCTAGGCAGATTCCTGTATACCTTTACTCACAAAACCACCTTAAGTACATTTGGATAATTTTGAACGAAACTTAAGCCTATGCAGGTATGTTTGCATATTTTAGGTTCAACTAGATATATCCAGGCCTAGCTGAGCACTTCTGGATTATCTTAGACATGTTTAAGGCTAGACATGCTTAGATTCATTTAAGCTTTTTTAAAAAAAAAAAACCTATTCAATCCTGTTCAAGTACAGTTAAGAGTATCCAGGCATATATGAGCATTTCTAGGTATGATTAGGCATGTTTATATCGTTCAATAGGTCCATATCAATCTCTAAGCTAATAACCAAGCAAACAAATGCAAACCAACATAATTCTATACTAACAGGCCTATATTAACAACAAAAACAACTAAATTAGCATTACTTGTTATATCCCGTGTTTTCGCATAATCGGAAATCGTGAAAATAATTAAGACTTGCATGTTAGAAGGAAATAATTGATTCTAGTTAAAATGTCTATGTTGTTTATGAAAATATTGGTGTGGAAATGTGAAGGAAGGCCGAGGGTAAATTTGGATTTCGGAAACTAGTTTCGGGAATTACAAAAAACGACATTTTAACGGATTGGGCCAAGAAAAAAAATTGAAGAAAAATTGAGGCCCAAACCTTAGGGGTGGCCGGCCAAGAGGCTTGGCCCAAGCCCCATTTTAAGTGGTCATGTGATCATCATGTGACCACTTAATCAAAGTATATATCCATGTTCATCTTTAGAAGGTTCAAGAAAAGCAAATCAAAACAAAAAAAAAATTGAAGAGCTCTATAGCCCCTCTCGGCCGAAACCCTCTCCACCAACAAAAAATAATTTTCCTAGCCTTGATTTGATCCTAAAAATCTTGTTCTTTTTGTATTAGTAGTAAGTTCAAGACGCTCTCCGACGTGATACAATTAGTTGGGCAAAAGAGCGACGTTTGCGGCAAATCGGAATTTCAAGAAAAAGGTGAGAAATCTATGTTTTTATGTTATGAAATGGGTTTATATGTTATAGTGATTGATGTTGCATGAAGATTTTGGAATGGTGTTGTGTTTGTGCATGGCGTGTGTGTGTGAGAAGGGTGTGTTTGGCCGTGAGCCATAGTGTGGTGGAGGGGAGGTGAATTTGATTTTATTTAGTTTGCTAGTTGTGTCGTTGTGGCATTTATGATGTAAATGAATGTTAAACGAGTTGAATTGGCATTGAAGTTGGTCTTATGTCGATATGGGAGATTATGTAATTTTCATGTGATTTTTATATAATTATAGAAGTAAGATTTTAAATGCGGATTATGGTTGTTGTTAATAAATTTGGAAGGAAATAACGCGAGTTAGTATGTTCGTCGTAGTTGTTGGCGTTTCGGATAGAATATGGGAAGTGGCGGCATACTTGAATTCATGTATATCGCTTGGAATATTATTGGAACGTGTTTGAATAACTTTGAATGAGTAAATGAATATGATAATGTGGGTGTTAGTTTGATGTTGTGAAGTTTGGATGAAAGTTGTTGAATTATGTAGAAAGAAAGAATATTGACGTTGGACTTATTTTGTTGCGACATATGATGTTTGTGATATTGTGGGCTGTTGTGTTGTTGTATATGGAGCCGAGCTAAGTCTCGGGGGTGTTATATATATAGGGGAAATACTGCCGAAATTTCGGTAGACAAAAATGAAGTTAAGCGAATTCTTAAGCCTTGAAATCCCTAATTGGTAACTTTGACCATTTGCAGATTCTGAGCGAAACGGGACGTAAGTTGTGGGCGAGCGTAAGTCGTATATAAGGTATGTAAGGCTACCCACTCCTTCTTTTGGCATGTCTTAGGTATGCTAGGTTGATATCGGAACCCCGGGAGCAATCCTGCTTCTCGAAATCCGAATTATAAAATGTCTACTATTCATTCAATTGAATTGAAGCTTAAAGACCTTATTTTGGCTAGAAAGGAACCAAATGTCTGAAACTTATGCAAACGTCGTCGGATCACTTCGAAACCTTTATGTATGATCCCATAGACCCCAAATGTCCGAAATTCTCGTCCGCCACCTCGACTTGACCCGAGGTGGGCCCGCTAACCCCGAGATGCCTTGTTTGTTCTATTAGGCTCTCTCTTTGTAAAAGTTCGACAAGGGACCTTTGACTGTGAAATCGTCTATTATAAAATAATGTTTTGATTAACACAATATGCTAAACTATGTTTTGGGTTATAAATACCATTTCGGGAGCATTTTTGTAAAATGAACTCCGTACTAACTAATTGTTCGACTATTTTTACTAAAGACTTGACTTATGATTTTATCAAGTTCTAAAGAATATTTTGACATACAAATTGCATTGTTTGCTCACGACTCCGCTCGTGCCCTTATTATGATTCGTTCACCGGTTCCCGGGCCGGTTATGATTCGTGCGCACTATGATAAATTCGGCCGTATGCTGTGTTACGATTCCCGATACCTCGCCATAGGGTCGGGTTCCGTTTGGAGTTATGCTGTGATATGGCTGGTGATATGATATGCTGATATGTGTGTGCTCGGGGATGTACGGAGATTTGAACCTTCTGGTGTTATGCTGTGTGTGGCACCAGCGTCGGAGTGGTGACCACGTTCCTGAGCTTTGCATGATTTTGTTTGCATTATGTATATATGATTTTGATACACATTTGGATATATTGTTCGGCATTTCTCTCCTTTGTATCCTGTTTGCTTTCAGTTGTGGCCTATATTTCTGTACTCCATGCTTTACATACTCAGTACATCTTTCGTACTGACCCCCTTTCTTCGGGGGCTGCGTTTCATGCCCGCAGGTACAGACGCCGGTGATCCACCATTGTAGGCTCCACTTTCTGCTATCTCGGAGTACTCCCTTTTGATCCGGAGTCCACTTTTGGTACATATACCCTTTTGCTATGTATATATTTCTGTATATCTGACTATTTGGGTACGGCGGGGCCCTGTCCCGTCATATGATTCTGTCGGTCTGTTTAGAGGTCTGTGGACATGTCTGTGGGTTAGGGTCTTTCGGTATGGATACGTGTATATGTTGTTTGGGCGATCCCATACGCCGAGGCGGCCGGTCCACATATGTTTATACGTTGCTTTGTTAGCCCTGTGTGGCCTTTGTTGGTGTTTGTTGTGTACAGGGTTATTCTGGATAGTCCGAAAAACAAAGGAAACTCTGCCGAAATTTTTCTGGAAATTATCTAAATTTGGAATATAGCCTTGTCGGCTTCTGCTATATATTTGAATGCATTCGATAGATGGGTTTGGGTGCCCAGATCGGGCACTAGTCACGGCCTACGGGGTTGGGTCGTGACATTACTACTAATGGACATTAAGAAAAAACTAAGCAAAATAAACATGAAAACATAAAAATGTAGAAATGTAAAAGGCATGATAAGAGAATTACCTTTTTTGAGTGCAGTCGGAGCAAGAATGGACTTGGAGCCTTCTTTGTGCTTCCAAAATCAAATTCGGCCACACAAAGCAAAGTAAATTAAAATTTTGAACTTAAAACTCAACCTAAGAGGCTAAGTTGAAACTTTTAGACTACGAACCCCAATTTTGAGTATGAAAGCTCAAAACTCGGGTTTTTGGTGTTGTATCCCTGTTTTCCAAACTATTTTTTTTTAGATTCAATGAAATGGGGGTTCTATTTATAGAACCCCAAAACACCCAAACCCTAATTCCCCAATCGATGTGGAACAAGTGAAATTTCTAAAAAATACACTTGGTTCTCACAATGAATGACTCAGATCATCCCAAAATTGAAATGAACGCATGATTTCTAAGCTTATTCCCTCAATCCGGTTGGTTCATAAAGAACTAATGAGATTCGAGGGTTGAAGCAGTTCAAAACAAATGTCATTAATGCATTGAGTACTTGATTCAGACGGAAAAAATGGAAAATAAGAGAGAGAAGGGTGAGAATTACCTCTCTTAGGTTGTATTTGGTGAGAAGGAGTGGAGAGAGACTTACTCGCAATAAATGCGGCTTGATTCGACTATGCACGTACTGAGAAAAGCCTGTGGAGTATGTGTTTTCGCCATTTTTGGCAATCCAGCTCAGAGGAGAAAGAACGTAGGGGGGTGGCGGCTAGGGTTCGGTGAAGGAGAGGGAGGAGAGAGGGAGTAGGTATGTTTGGCGTGGAGAGAAGAATGAAAGGAAGTATGGGGTGTTACCTCCTTTAACACGGAGCTGGGCCGGGTCTTGCCCGTTTGGGCTATACTCGGTCCATTTTCTTTTAAATGGGCTATTCCATTATATACATTTATACACGTGATATACATGTATTGTCACGACCCAACCCACGGGTCGTGCGGGCACCTACCATATGACAAGCTAGTAGGCGAACCCTTACCAATATAAACCCAACACTTAAAAGCATGTAACAAATCACCCTGAAAATTTAATAAAATTAAACGTAAACATTTATTATAGGCTTGTTTCAATATAAATAAATCCGAAATAAAACCCCGGGATCTAGTCTAGACGAGTACAAGAGCTCCTACAATACAAGAAGACAAGATCAATGACCCAGCTTCCGCCGGGAGTGAGATAGGCGATGCTGTAGGAGAATATCCGGTAGGCCCTTGCGACGACACTTCAGCTAAAAACTTGCAACACAGCTACACCCCAAAAGGGCATAGCAAGAGTAGTATCAGTACACCACACGTACTGGTAAGCATCATAGGTCGACTAAGATTAGTTCACGCAAAACAACATGAAGTTAATAAGATAAGCAGATAAGTTGATGAACCTCAAGATTCTAGATAAAGACCATTGCCACACCGCCCCCTTACTTCGTTACTCCTGTTGCTCACTTATTTTATTTCCCAACCATAAGGTGTTCTACTAAATTCCAACCTAGTAACTCTCGAGTTCACAATTGTCGTATACTGAATTTTTGCACTTATTGTTCAAAAAGTCCACCTACTCGCCTTACCACTATGTTACGATGTATCTGGGGAATTAAATCACTATCTAACGACCAACACTACACTTACCCTGTATAACCCCTTTCCCACTAGGCTCTCAGCACACACACGGTTTAATGGACAATGTTAAAGAAAGTAATACACCTGAGTACGACAATAAATCATGAGAATGCAATGCAATGCAAATATGATGCAAGACCCGACACGCTATCTGATGCCTTTGCTCAGTAACCATGACCTGCAAGGGACCCATAGCGTCCATGTACCACTCGTTCCGGAATACTCCTCGGACCCGAGCACAAACCTCCGCTCCGGAAAGAACCTCAGACGCAAGCCACATTATTCGTATACACATATGTAATCCAAGTACTCGATCCCACGACCGCAAGGCCGGATAACACCATACGAAACTCATGCCTTGCCTATTTACCTGTATTTCCACCTGAACACGACAAGTGTAATGCACAAAACTACCTGACAAGTCAATCATAATCCCAGCCTGTGATGGGCGCAATGCAAAACAACTTCATATAATTCAATTAATACGACCTCCTAATTTCAAGGAAATAACCATATAAGCGATCAACAATAAGATATACCCACGGGAATTTACTCCCCCCTCCTAGGGTAGCATTAAGTAATTACAAGGTATTTCCGTAGCGACCACATCACTTCCTATTAAGCTAAATCTTTATTATCATAGCCCTGATTATACCCTATTTTAATCATATTACAAGTACGTCTCTCCAAACTCCGGTGCCCGAAGACCTAAGCATGCATTCTCACATCAACTCTAACATATATATGATTAGCTAATCAAAGTCTAACTAAAGTAAACCGTAACCTATCTCTTTGGCGAATAGATATTTGATTCTCTATGAATTGCTCGTCTTCTTAACCTTCATCCGAATCCATGAGCGAGTATCTTTCGTAGGGATAGGTGGAAGAAGGGATTAGAAGGGTTTTCTGTTTCTTGGGGGCCATGGTTTTTCTTTCATGAGGAACCCTAGGAGCAGCCCTTGGAAGTTTTATGTTTGAAAAAAGAGAGAAAATAGACCAAGTACACGATTTTCGATTACCGCTATGGCGGTACCGCTGCGGCGGTCCTCAGGCCGCTATGGCGGTACCGTTGCGGCGGTCCTCAGGCCTCTATGGCGGTACCGCTGCGGCGGTCCTCAGGCCGCTATAGCGGTGCTGCTACGGCGGTCCACTGACCGCTATAGCGGTCCGCCTTCTAAATTCTGGCCCGACATTTTCTAAACCATTCTGAAATTGATTTTTCCCACTCCTAACTCTTAAAACATATTATGAAGCTTATTAAATATAGCCCTAGACTTAATTTGGGTATGGTTTCGCAAAATATTAAATAACGACCGGACGGGTCGTTACATGTATACTACATGTATATCCGTGTATACATGTGTATATGTACCGGATTTTGATACTCATTTTAATATATAATAATAATTAAGAAAAGACTAATTAATTTAGACATTAATTTAGACCCTTAATCCTAATTAGATGAAAACTATTCAAACAAGTAAAGGCTAATTTTTTCAAATATGTCCTTAATCAATCAGGCCAATGTATTTGACCTTTTCATACAAGGTCACAATTAAATTTCACAAGCAATTTAAAGGATATTTTTGCAATAATGGCCTCAATTAGGTCAAACAATGATTGGCTTTCAATTAAGGTCAAAATTGACCATTTCAATTGTAACCACAATCAATTTTGTAGTAAACAATTTTTAGGGAATCAACCATAATTAAGCATTTAATTAATTATGGTAAAATTCTAATAAAAATGGGGAAATTAAGAGTTGAGGGGTAAAACGATTAATTTATTTAATTAATCAAATTCCTTGAATTAAACGGAATAAAATACTTACTAATTGATTTCTTTGATAATTTAAACAATTAAATAATTGTTGTGAATTGTCTTCTCTTGGTTAAATTTAGCAAATTAATTTCTAAATGATTTATGACATCATAGAAATTATTTTACCAAATAAGAATGGTAAAGTATTTTCTAAATAATTTTATAAAATCATTTTGACTTTTAAACATACCTATTTCACTCTGTTTAATATCCAACGACTCTGGGTAATTAAAATAAATTACGGGAGGTCAAAAATTAGGTGTCAACATAGAGAAGGACCACTACAAACACTCAACAGTTAATAATATTCATGTCTTTGGGTTAAGCCACAATCTAGTGGAGCCGATTATTCTGCAGATAAGTTTCTTAATCTATATTGGTAAGTATACTAAATAATCACTGTTCATCATTCAACAATAAATTTTATTCCACTTAATTGCTATAGGAATAATGGATGAACAGAAGTTATAGTAAACATAAATAAATATCCTTCTTTTAGCAAATTATATCAGAAGGCATGCCTTCTGATGTTTTATTGAATAAACTCATGTTCAACAAAAAATAAAGACAGGAAAGAACATATAAAAATAAAAATCTAGCTAACCTCTAAGAGAAAGAATACTCAGAGATGATTTACATTTTCACACAGAAATAAAAGTAATAGATTTGTGATCATATCCTGTGTCAGTTGCAATGTGTTTCCTTTGCATTTCTCTTTGATTCTGTCTTTCATGCCTGTAGTATCTTCCTTTCCTTGATCCTTAAAGATGGTACTTAAACTTTATCCATATTCAAAATATTTCTGCCCATGGAATGAAAGTTGTGATATTGTAGTTGCTCTCCTTCTTCAAGTGTTGTATTGCCAATAAAATCTACAACTTGTTTCCTTCTCTGGAAGTGTGTGTCATCGAATGTGTAGTTGTTCTATTATGTGCTGAATCTGTTCCACTATGTTAACAATTTCCCATGGAATTTTTCATACATCTTGCAAAATGTGTTTAAGAACTAAAGAGTTTGTTTCAATGCTACATTCTGCAGGTTGTTCCTCAAACAGTACTGCATTGCTTCCTGGGCTGCAACTGTTTCTTCTATCATATTTATTCTGATGCCTAATTGCTGAGCTTGTGCATATATAAGGTCCCCTCTATCATCTTTTAGACAAAATCCATATGAACTGATGCCTGGATTTCCTTGACATGCTCCATTTGCGTTACATTTAATTTCTTGCTGTGGTATCCTCCATTTGACAGTATAACAGTGAAGTTTTGGTCTATATCTGCTCAAGAAATCTATCACTGATGGCCAGTCTGGAGAAATTCTTGTGAGCCAAGAGTACTTAACTCTGATCAATTGATTGATTGTCTGTTGAACCCGGTATATCATCCTGTTGTAGGCTGCATTTCCTCCATGCTTGATTGAGTTCCTTCTTTTTGACAGCTCCCACATTATAATGGCTAGTACTTCTTGATAAATTTCTTGATATTTGGGAGATGCAGCTGCTTTCCACCACCTTATGATTACTTGCTGCAATTGCAGCCCTTCAACGTTCAAACCTGCACAAGAAGCAAACTGTTTCCAAAGCTTAAAAGCTATTGGAGATGTTAGAAAAACATGGGTTATTATTTTATGTCTGTAATCTTTGCAACATCAACATCTAGAGACTATATAGATTTTCATTCTTTTCAGATAATCATTAGTAGCTATATTCCTCTTCCAGGCCCTCCATAGGAAAAAAAATGATTTTGATTAGTAATTCCTTTAACCAAATTAATCCTATATGCCTCAGATGGCTTCCAATTTTCGGTTAGTTTACTTCCAAGAACTTTTGACAGTAAACCTCCATTAGTTTCTCCCATCCACCATGCTTTGTAATTATCTAAATCCAAGAGTTTAGTACTAATGTTATCCTTAATGTGTTTTACTACATCTTCTAATAAAATTTCCTGCAGTTTTGAATGTTTTGTGAGCCTCCAATTATAAACTCCTTTACCTCTAACTCCTCATCAATAGCCATTTCATTGCCAACAAAGTAAAGAGCCCTTTGCTTTGTCCAGTTATCAAACCATAAGTTGGAATTACCTTCTTTGAGTTGCCACCATATATGATGCTCTGCTTCTTCTCTGACTGTGACCATCTTGTTCGATGCATGTGAAGCTCCTCTTTATTGTGCTACGACAGGATGTAACTTGTTGCAATATTGTTCCCCATGTATGAGCTCAATAATCATATTGATGTCTCGAAATTCCACCAAAATTTAGCTAAAGAATCCTTTGACATATCATATAGTGATCTGAAGCCTAGGCCACCTTCACTTTTGGGTAAACACATCTTGGCCCAAGCCACCGAATGCTTCCCTTTCACTCCCACAGTATTGCTCTAGAAAAACTTGACAAAAATCTTATGCAATTGTTCTATAACCCCTTTAAGTGGATTCATAGCAGATAGTTAGGCCACCTTCACTTTTGGGTAAACACATCTTGGCCCAAGCCACCGAATGCTTCCCTTTCACTCCCACAGTATTGCTCTAGAAAAACTTGACAAAAATCTTATGCAATTGTTCTATAACCCCTTTAAGTGGATTCATAGCAGATAGTAGATAAACTAGCATGGTTTGTAGTACATGTGTTGTGAGAATGTATCTTCCAACAAATAATAAAAATCTATTTTTTCAAGACATAACTCTTTTCATCACCTTTCTGATCAAGTATTCATAATAAGCAATCTTTATTCTTTCATAGAAAACTAGATACCCCAAGTATGTAAAAGGGAATGACCCTTCTTCATTCCATTTTTCCTCCTTATTCTTCCTATAATAGCTGCAGGCACCTTTTCATGGACATAGAACGAACTCTTAAAGTTATTCACCAACTGACCTGATGTTTTCTCATATTCGCTCAATATCTTCATCATTTTCTTCAAGGAGATTGGATCTGCTGAGCAAAAAAGTATGGTGTCATTTGCATATGAGAGGTGGTTTACTCTTTGACTCCACTTTGGCATACCATATCCCTTAAATGTAATCTCATCATGTAATTTATTCATCCTCCTAGCCATGGTTCTTGTTGCAATTATGAATAATGTTAGTGATAATGGATCACCTTGCTTCAAGCCTCTTGAAGAGTGAAAAAAAATCATGTGATTGACCATTAATCAAAAATGAATACCAGTTGTTAGAGACAAGCCTCCATACCATGTCAATAAACCACCTCTGAAAAATCAAGTTGTCTTAATACTTTAGTCAGATAAATCTAGAAAAGTCTATTATAGGCTTTTGCCAATCAAGCTTCACGACTAAATTGTGCAGTTTGTTTCTTTTGTTGATGTCACTATTCTTTCATGCAACTTTAGAAACGATTTTGTTAGAAAAGGTGCTAAGGCTAATTGGTCTCAAATCAGTAAAGTTGTTGATCACTTCCTTCTTTGGAATTAGGACAAGGTTTATGTCTGTTATGAATCTAGGAAGTTACTGTCCACAAAAGAAGACCCTCACCATTCTAGTAACATCATCACCTATAATATTCAAGTAGATTTGGAAAAAATGTCCAGAAAATCCATCTGGACCACTGGTGTTATCTCCATAAAGCCCCTAAACTGGCAGCTTCACCTCTTTATCGCTAGGGAGAGCAATTAATGATTCATTTTGCTCTTGAGTTATCAAAGAGGGGATGTTCTGCAACATATTAAAGTTGGAAGTCCTAACCTGTTCCTTGAATTGCTCTTGAAAAAAGTTAACTACTTCCTTTCCAATATCATTGTTAGAAGTGATCCAGTCTCCTTGGCTATTCTGAATCCTTCGGAGAGTCAGTTTTTCCTTCCTCCTTTGACATAGGAATGAAAAAACTTAGTAATTCTATCCCAATCTTTAAACCACCTCGTACCAGCTTTTTGCTTCCATTATTCCTCATCTAAATGCAGATATCTGTTCAAATCAGCCTGAGCTCTATGTAGAGCTTCTCTGTTCATCATGGATAGATTAAGTTCAAGCTACAACTCCTTCACCCCGATAACATCTTCTAGAGCGGATATTTGCTGAAGGATGTTTCCATAATTATCCTTACTCTACTTAGCCAAAGCCTATTTAACCTTTTTCATTATGGGTTAAGTTCAAGCTGCAACTCATTCACTTTGATAACATCTTCTACAGTGGATATTTGCTGGAGTATATTTCCAGAATTGTCCTTACTCCGCTTAGCCAAAGCTTGTTCCAAAGCTTGTTTAACCTTTTTCATTTTACCCTGAAACTCAATGAAAGGATTAGCTGCAAAATCTAAGCACCAGTTGCCTTGCACCACTTCCAAGAACTTAGGATGTTTAGTCCAGATGTTCAAGAATTTAAAAAATTTAATCACTGGCTCCTCTTGACTGTCCCACACAACATGGAGGGGTGCATGGTCAGATCCATACCTTATAAAATGTGACACTTCACTTGATGGGAATAAATCCATGAACTTCTGATTACCAAAAACTCTGTCAAGCCTTTTGAAAATGCACTCCTCTTCATTTCTGCCATTCCACCATGTATACTTGTTGCTACAGAACTTCAATTTCAAAAGACCACAGTTGTTAATGAAATGAACAAATTCAGCAGTTTTGGAATTGTCATGCCTATTTTTAACGGGTTAAAACTAGTTCACAACTTATGACTATGTTTCCTCTGGTTCTGCAAATTTTAAGAGTCGCCGCCTAATTTTAGGAAATATTAGGAAACCAATTGTAAAATGTAGACTCCATTTTTTAGTCTTTGAAACCTGTGAAATTCTAGGTAAGGGTTTTATTTACCCCGAGGGGAAGGTATTAAGCATCCCTCAGAGCCTATCCGAGGACAGTCTTTAAACTTAGTTTAATTAATGCTAGAGGGGGATTATTTAATTATTTCTTATTTATTATCACCTATTTAAAGAATTGCGGAAAAAGAAACTACTCTCTCAACACTATTTGTATAAAGGGGGTTTTAAAGTAAATATAACTACGTGAGTAAATGCATATTTATAAAGGAAGTAGTTAATGCTAATGTATGCATGAAGAAAATATGTATGACATTTATTTTATATGAGAATAGTAAGTGTTATATAGAATAAGGAGATGTATATTTTTATAAGAAAATAACCTACATATGTGATAATATATCCTAGGTGAATACTAAAAAAAATAGTTATGACGACACGATAATACTATATGTGTACATATAAAATACGACTAAAGGAATTAAAAAATAAGATAGTACAGGTATGGTATGCGCGTATGAAAATAGTATGTTGGTATACCCATAATAAAGGAAAGTAATTAAGACAAGATGTAAAATTATACATATTAGGAATATATATATTGTTTTCAAAAGAGTACGTATGCATATTTTAGAAGATGAGGTATAATATGATTGTTGTATATAATGTATACTAAAGATAAGTATTTATAATATAATGTACATACGTATGTATGTGATGAGAAAATGATTAAAGGTATTTAAAGTAAGAATAGTATACATACATGTAAAATAGGATCTTTGTATATAAAGTAGAGTTATACCTTGTAGTTCTTGAAAATACTTGAACCACTATACTTGGGTCCTAATATGGTTTCCTTGTATTAAACTTGCGAAATTTGAGCCTGCTCATGTTAGCATTAAATAAAAATGATTGCCCATGAAATATGCATCTTACCCTTTTAAAACCCCTATTTAGATCGCTAATTTTTGTTAAAACTGATTTAAATAGAAACGTTAGTTTGTTGAGCGATTAACTCAAAAAAAGGATTTTTTTTTTATTTTTTCAATTAATTTCCTTTAGTCGGAAATCATTTTTTAACCTGACAGTGCATGGACAAAAGATGAAAACATTGGCGATTATCATTTCTAACACGCCTAAGCCAAGATTAATTATCCAAGGGGAGAGGAAAAGTAATGACTAAATTTACCATCATACTTAACTATTTTTCCATAAGTTCCTACACAAGCGAGAAACAAATGTGCTACAAATACAATCCATAAAAAATGTTAGTCAAGAATATAAACATGTATATACATGATAACACGAAGACACGAAATTTAAAGAGAGGAAGGAAGACGGGGACACTAGACACGAGCAATTAAATCTGCTGCTGGCCGAAATCTGCTGCTGGCCGCTCTCTGATATAATCAGGGCAGGATCCGGAGTTGCCATAACTCCAAATGCTCCCAAGGTTGCTCATGAAAAAAAAAAAAGATAAAGATAAGGATTAGAAACGATTCTCAACAAGGAAAAGAAATCTATATAACTTTAATTAATAAAAGCTAGATAAAAGAATCAAATGTAAGACAAAGCTTTCTCGTGTATTTAGCCGAGTTTATAACTGATTTCTTTATTCTTGAGTCAAACAAGGTGTACTAGAATACATGTAGTTATATCTAATGAAAAACTTCATGCTAATCTCATCAAATTTGATCATGAGTTAACCACACATTGAACAAACCAGAACTAGACAAGACTATGACTCACAGTTCTAAAGGGAGAATTTGAACATACAACCTCATGATCAATTTGATGATAAAGAAAGGTTCAGGTTTTATAACTGGAAAGCAAGGATTTCCTTTGGGCTAATTAAATAGTTTTAAAGCAGTACCTTAACAAAGAGCCTCTATAGCAGATGAAGCAGGTACAGACAAATGCTTAGTTATCCGAAACTTTAACACATAAGAATTTGACTTATCAGAAATTCAATCCCCAGAGTTAGTACTTGGAACAGATTTTGATAATTAGAAATAGATCAACCGAGCTCTTCAATCACCAACTAAGATTAAGTAACAACCAATTGCAACCCGTGAATTAAAACAGAACATGTTTACTTTCTAAAAAAAAAGACTTTCAAGACCTTCTCATATGCCAATATAATCAACAATTAAATATAACAGTTGCTAACCCTTTGACAAGTTAAATAGATTGATGTGATAACCAAAATAAGCTGTAAGCCAAACCATTTGAGATTACACTTTCAAAAGATGAACGGACCTTTCATGCAAATCAAGATCAGCAACCATCATTTTAAAAAGGACTGAAACTGGAGATGTGCTTTTAGACTAAAGGAATCTAGGAATGGGATTCTAAATTAGCAAGACCATTTCTGAGGTTTCAACACACAGTGTGAGAGCATTAAACAAGACTGAGCATTTAATGCATCCAACAGGGAACTAAATTACTCATGTGGACATCTCAAGCCTACATAAACCTTGTTTTAGCTATAGGGTTCAACAGCTCATTCACTTAGCAAAACAGAAAGGCAAAACTGATCTAGAATGCTTCAATTCTAACCTCAAACCAGCTGTTAATTTTAAAACATCTTTACTACTCAGACTTTGAAGATGGAACGAAAAGAAAAAAAAACACTTTTTGTTTAGAAATGTAATCAGGGAGGACAGGGCAGCTGCCTAGAACAACCAAACAAAGTTCACATAACCAATCTCACCTCTTGTATAATAATGTAAAATAACCAAGTGTTGGCAAAAAGGAATTCTAGGCAAACCATTATCATAATATCCCAAACAAACAATGCCATCACCCTGAACTTAATGACAGTGATCTAAAACAAGGTCTATGCCGCTTGAGCTTAATTACTTGGCCACAACAACTATACCTTGCTGCTCTCAAACATTTTTTTAGAAAAAAAAAAAAAAAAAAAAAAGAAGGGAAGGCAAACACATACATGCCCAGTGTTATTTTTTGACCCACCTATCCCCACCATTTACCATATGCAAACTACTGCCAATCAAACTATCATGTACAACAAATTCAAACCATCCCTTAAACAGTTTTAAGAATGGAGTGATCATATCGACAATGATCCATCTTTTACTCAGTTGGTATATTAACTACTCCAGTTTAAAGCTTAAGAAAAATATCATAGCCAACTCTAAAAGACAATAACTAGGATGTTAAACCATCACTGTTTATTCTTACACAGAGCAGCGAAAAGAAACTGGAAATTCATGTCCTAATCTAGAAAATGAGCTATTCTCCTTCCTTCTAATCTCAACAAAAGAGAAACTTAGGGACAGATATGAATGGTTCGAATCGACACTCATAATGATCAAATAAGCACATATAAAAACTCATGAACCATAAACATGCTAAATCATGTAAACTTTGGAAAATCTTTTCTGGGAACATATTGGGAAGGTGTGTTAAATATTGACATCTCATTTCCATGAACAAGTAAATGGACGAGTAAATTCTTTTGGTTAGAGATTTCGGTCATATTGCATATGAAATAGTTGAAACAATGATTCAAAATTCTTTTGGTTAGAGATTTCGGTCATATTGCATATGAAATAGTTGAAACAATGATTCAAAATAAAAAATGCAGTCCTCTTGATAAGTGACCAGTGACTATTATTAACTATGCTTAGACTGTTATTATCATGCATGCGATGGATCCTCTACAAACGACTTAACTATTCACATACATGACAACATTAACTAACCATACCCTTTATAGCATGAACATAAACGAGAACAACACACAATCAGATTTATGTTTATATTTATCTTATATTCAGAACTATCACCTGCTTGTTTTCATAATGCCATTGTAAACAACCTTCGAAGGCTCATATTCTACCATTTATATGACCATATATCGACTCCCTAACAGAAACATAATCTCATAGTACTTTTTAGAATGAAATGAATCACTACACATAGTCGACTAAGTAGTTAACAATTCCTTCAAGCATAGGCGATTTTCCTTAACCATTTTTTAGGCTGGAATTTGGAACAAACATGGCAATAAATAGGTTCAGGTCCACAAGATCGAACAAACAGCCACAACCATTGACCGAACACATTTCAGTCCGCTAAACCAAACAAACGACGAGAAATACTTGAACGACTACATTTCCACTTCTACTAAATTAAAGACGAAGAGAAGACGAGTGTGATTACCTTCTCCGTGACAGCGAACTGAGGCTATTATCGTCGTCGAGTCTTCGAATCCGCTCGAAGTGGTCCTTGCTCAGCCGAGAATAACCAAAATTATACAGCCAAAAGAACTTAGAGTTAAAAATAGAACTTTCCGAGAACCCAAGTTTTAAAGCAATAGAAATTTTATGAGAGGGGAAAGCTTGTAAAAATAAAAGGGATTTTTTTTTTGTGGTTCCCTTTTTCCTCGATTGATCTCTGCCCCTTAACAGCCCATAGAGGGCTGTATTTATAGCTGAAAAAAGGGGAACGTTTCAACAGCTTCTTCAAGAAGCTTTTGGCCTTTGAATTTCGAATCCAAGAAGGGGAAAATCTGAAATTTCGAAAAAGAAATGATGAACCCCCCAAAAAAATGACGGATTTTTCACCTTTTCAGATGGATTTGAGAGAAAAAGAGTTGTTGGGGTGTAAAACATGGCGGTTCTTGCCATTGTTCATCGAATCAAAGGGCGATTATCTTCTAGACCAAAGGACTTTAGAATCTCTCCCTTTACAGCTTTGAAACGTCTTCAAAGCAAAAAGGAAAAGGTGATAGGAGGCGGGTGATGGGAGGTGGTGTCAGTGACGTGATGGTGGCGTCGAGGACCAGCAGTCCGATGGTGGAGTTGGCGGAGATGGGACATGGCGTCGTTTGGTTAGGGTTGTTGGTTGAAGAGGATCATTTGGTTCTGATGGCATGAAAAGGGTTGCTTAGTTTTAGGTGGGGTTTGGGCCGGGTCGATTGGGGATTTGGGCTGGGGCGATTGGGGATTTGGGCTAGGGTGGTTCGGGTCTGGGCTGGGGCAGTTTGGGCCACAGATTTTGGTTTAGGGGGAAAGGGAATTGATCCAATATTATGTAGGTGAATGATTTAATTTCTCATCCCTTTTACTTTAATCAATTAATTAAAATATGCTTCTTTGTCCTAATTAATTTCCAAAAACGTGTACATATAGAAATTATTAATACAAGTAATTTAATATACGTATTTAGTTTAAAATAGAATAAACAATGTTTAACATAGTAATAAATAGGATCAAAGGAAAAATGTCAACGCCAATATTGATATAGGAATATCAACACTATTTTTGAGTGATTTAATTGTACAGAATGATGTTTAGTAATTTTTAATATGAAAATATGATGTTTGGTAATTTTTAAGAAATAATATGAGTGTTCTTAACTTTAGAGAAATATATCTCGAAAAATAGCGTAACAATTAATGAAAATATTCCAAGCTCATTCTGGCGAATTTTCAGGACCGAGAAGCATAGTGAAATTAATTCAACGAAAAAGGAGGGCCAAAATTGGGTGTCAACAGCTTGTCCCTCTTCGACCCAAGATGATAATAGAGTCTTTGGACGAAGACATTGGCATAAACCCGATTTTGTCCCATCGAGTAAATCAGATTGGGTTTGGAAAGAGTATAAGTGAAAAAGAGTAATTCTTTTGGGAATCGAGAGGTGAGTTTATAAATTCGACCGAACTCTGGTTCCTGAGTATCCTACATATCTCGGGTCATAAGAGAATCAGGTCGATGTAGTTCGAACAAGGAGACGGTAAAATTTTGAGAGGTCCTAAAAATTTGCCACAGTGTCTAAATTATGAGGACACTGGTTCTCTTGTCATGGACAGGGGATAGTACTTTCGTTGGAGATTTGGAAGATTGAATTGTTGAAAATTTTTTAGTGACCCTCAAAAATTTATCCCAGTGTTGTAGTTATGGTAACGCGAGGTTTTCGGAGATGGAAAGGGTAGTGGTTTCAACATGAGCGAAAATTGCTAGAATGGAATATGACTAGCTTGACTCTGAGTCCCCTACGTATTGAAGAGGACGGGAATTAATTCAGATGTGTTTTAAAGAAAACGAGAAGGTAAAGAATTTTGAGGGATCCTCAAAATTTTGTCCCAGTGTCGAATTATGGTGACACGAGACGTTGTTAAGAATATGCTGTCAAGTTTTGGGGGGAGACGACTGCTGATGAAAAAGATCTTTCTGAAGACGGGATATACTTTTGCAGCCTCCTGATTATAAATGTGGCGACCGCAAAACACTCATAATCAAGACTCTACAAGAATGCATCTTCTTGCTGTCATAGGAACATATCAGCCCGTCGTAGAGGACTGACGCTCAAACCTATCCTAGTATCACATTATGACGACCTTAGTGTCACGACCCAACCCCGTGAGCCGCGACTGGCGCCCTACTTAGGCACCCCAAACAGACTTACAACCAGATCACCATATTAAGACTCATTCAGACTTAACATAAGTTGTTCGAACTGAAAACTAATAGCAGACGTCGTACAAGTATTGACCAAACATTTATCTTAAGCGGTCGCCCGTGCAGAATAGTGATATCAAAATCAGAAGAGTGGTGGAATATACATCGCCCAAATGCACACACACACATACAACCATATGGGCCGTCTTGGCCATAATAGCATACGAGCCGCTTAAGAACGCAAAACAGAACCGCATACGAACACACCGGACCCACGACCCACAAATATGACTACAGGCCTCTACAAACATAACAGAACATACGAACATATGACAGGACAGGGCCCCGCCGTACCCAAATAGTCACAAATGTACAGAATATGCATAGCGAAAAATATGTACCAAAAGATAAGCTCCGGATCAAGGGGAGCTCTCCAAAATAGCAGAATGAATAGCCTTAACCGGAGGATCACCCAAGCGAGCGTCTGTACCTGCGGGCATGAAACGCAGCCCCCGAAGAACAGGGGGTCAGTACGGAAGAAGTACTGAGTATGTAAAGCGGAAGGTACAGAAATCCCAATCATGGCTGGAGTCAGAAGGCACAAAACAAATATCAAAGTAGCAGATCAAACCTGTGCGAAAGATAAATGTACAGAATGCAAATAAAAATCATGCATAGGGTTCAGGAACGTGGCCACCCCCGACGCTGGTGCCACAACACATCATACTCCAGAAGTTTTCAAATCTCCATACATACTCCGAACAAATCGTATCACACACATATCACATCATCAGAACATATCAAATGCCATATCACATCATAACTCCATAGACGGTAACCGGCCCTATGGCGAGGCTTCGGAAACCGTAACACATCATACTTCCGAATATGGTATAGTGCGCACGATCACAAAGCCGGCCCGAGTACCGACGAACGAAATCATAATGAATGGTACGAACGGAGTAGTGCAGAAACCATATGCATATCAAAAGTAAATTACAGGACTAGACACATAATTACATATATGCATATACCGACATCAGAAGGCTCGAAGTAGGTGTCAAGTCAATCAGAATTAATATATAGAAGTTACGAACTTTCAAACTACAAAACCTTCGAAAAACAATTCACAGGTCATTTTCTGAAAATTTAGTATCACTCATAGTGCAAAACGTTCAATAACGGTATAGGACATTTCAAACGGACCTTAGAATCATAGGCAAACGATTACTTTTCATATCGGACGGAAATGAGTCAAACAAATCGAATAAGGGAAGCCTCGGGGCTTGCGGGCCCACCTCGAGTCAAATCGAGGCGGCGGACACAAATCACAGACTTTAGGCTCCATAAAGCCATCTATGAAAATTTTGGAGAGATTCGGACACAGTAGCAAAAGTTATGAAGGTTTGAGCATCCTTTCAACCAAATATAAAGAATATGTTTCAATTGCGCTGAATGAATAGTACCCAAAATTAAACTCGGATTTCCAAGAGCAGAATTATCCCCGAGGTTCCGATCGCAACCTAGTATGACTAGGACATGCCAAAAGAAGGAAAGGTAGGCTTTACATACCTTAGTCGTGCCTTACGCTCGTCCAATCTTAATTCCCGTTTCGTCCAAAAACTGCAAATGGTCACATTTACCAATTACTATTCATGAAACTTAAAATTTCAATTCTAGCCAACACTTGTCTATAAAAATTTGGGCAGCATTTCCCTTCTACATATAGCATCCCCGAGATTCAACTCGGCTCAAAATAATCAACAACAACCCAACAACAACATCAACAACCTCAACAATCACAACAAACACAACACAACACAACTAGTCTACTTTCCCACATAATACAATAACTTCCATTCCGACTTCAATTTTTTTTTGAATCGACACCATCATACTCACATTCATTACTAATCAAAATCATTACAATGCCATTCGGGAGCATTTCATATCATTTCTACAATATATACACAAGATATACAAAATATACCACCCTTCCACCAAAGCCATAATTCTTCCAAATCTTCTAAGCTTCAACATAAACATCTACAACACATTTTACCTTCCAATTTCATTAGCAACCATCCTAATTTGCATCTTACCAATTCATTTTCAAAATTATACAAATTTCCCATAACTTCATTAATTTTCCTACAACAACTTTACAACAAATTCTCAAACCAACAAGAATCATTAGCCTTCTATTTACATCACAAAACCATAACAACTCAACTAATTCACTAAATAAAATAAATTCATCTACCTTCCACCTATGGCACTACACGGCCACAACACCCATATGCACAACACACAAAATATTCATACTTTTCATTCACTTCTACATACCCTAACATGTATATATCTTCCATAACATAAAAAGAACATAAAATTCTTACCTTTCTCCAATCCTTCCACTTGCCACCAAAGTCACTTCCTTGTCAAACTAATTATACCACTTTGTAGAGAATCTTGAACTTGTTACTAATTTAAGAAGAACAAAATTTTTGGGTGAAGATTGAAGGCTAGGAAATTTTTCTTCTTTTTTTTTTCTTTTCTCTTGGAGCCGATGGCTCCTCTTTTTTTTTTTTCTTGATTTTTTCTTTGTTTTCTTGAAAGTTCTAAGGGATGATGATCCATATATAATAATCCTTGTAATTAATTTGTCACATGGAAAATTTTCCATGGACATGGGCCTAGGCCATCATGGCCGGCCACCCTTCCATGTTGGGCCTCAATTATTATATATTTTTTTGAGCCCAATTTCTCATGAATCATATTTTGTAATTCCCTAAACAAATTTTCAAAATTCTAATTTTTTCCCTTGGCCTCCCTTCGTATTTCCACACCAATATTTTTCATGAACAACACACACATATATTAATTCAAATCACCATTTGACCTTATTCCTCATAATTCAAAATTATTTCGCATTTTCCGAAGACACAAAAATGCCGGATGTAACATCCTCCCCCCCTTTAGAACATTCGTCCTCGAATGTTCAACTGACCTTATGGGGGTTTCATCATACTTTGGGGAGGTCTGTATCCTTTAGATTCCGTCTAATCAATATTCCCCATACACCGCAACACTGACTGCGGGGGCCTACCGTCCGGTCCATACGGTCATAACTGGGATGCCATTTACACCCATATACAATTACCATCATTTCACTTACGATACATCCTCAAACGCCACTCAACTTATTCTTGTTTCCAAGCGGTGTCGTACATTCCTTTCTTCTTCGCCGGCGGAGTTTGCCTTAGCCGATCCGACTTAGTTAAGGTTTCTAATCATTCGGTACGTCCTATTTTCCTTCAGGTTATCCTGGAGTTCCCATCTGCCTTTTATAGCAACATTTATGAAAATTGGGTATACTTCCCAGGGGGGTCACCCATCCCAGAATTGCTCTAGCCCCAGCACGCTTAACTTCGAAACTTCCATGCATTTTGAGGCGTTATTGCTAATATAATTGCGCCAACTGCCCCACACAACCTTTATCATGTAATTCTAGAGAAAATCGGGGTCGTAGCAAATTTTTCGGGAAGTTTTCATAGCGGGCCCCACTCCGACCCAAAGGGGTCGTTTGCTCCTCTGGCTATATGGTTTATCGTCTTAGCCTTCCAAATTCCCTATATTCGCCTCCCACATGTACAAATAGCTGCCTCGAATAGTTTCATTGATTCGGATTTTTACCCTACTTTTACTGACACGCAGAAAGAGGATATCGCGTAATATACTGGAATATAGATTTATCAATGCACATATTCATTTAGAAAAAGGTTAATAATGTACCTGGGTCTGCGTCTGGTGATGCCTCTGGGTCCTGCCGACCAGTCAAAGCGTATATGCGGTTCGAGGGACCGCTAGAATCAGAACCCCCGCCACGGCCTCTACTACGGCCCGCTGGTGCTGGCATACCTCGCACCGTAGGGCGCGTGGCTGAAGGAGTAGATGACGAACCA
Organism: Lycium barbarum; assembly: GCF_019175385.1. NCBI lineage: Eukaryota > Viridiplantae > Streptophyta > Magnoliopsida > Solanales > Solanaceae > Lycium > Lycium barbarum. Next base: position 37,984,109 of record NC_083341.1, on the reverse strand, counting down.
GCAACGGATCTCGTCGGTTGTGCTGTACTACCAGAACCGCCCGCCCACGGACAATCTCGCATCACATGGCCCTGGCGGCCGCAAGCAAAACATGCCCCTGTAGCCCGGTAGCACTCTCCTGGGTGCGATCTCCCACAATACGAACACTGGGGCATAGGTGGCCTAGTCTGACTGGGACCCCTTCTCGCCTGAGGACCTGGGGCTCTGGAACTCTGGTCTGCCCTGGACGGTTCTGCGCCATCAAATCGCTTACTGGCAGACTGTGTGTCCCGGCCTAACGGAGGGAAGTATCCACTGGACTGATACGGAGGCTACCTGCCCCGGGAATCTCCAGAATACCCCGCTGATCTGGCCCTCTTGGGCCGCCTCCTGTCATAATCTCTACTGGGCTGATCTGCTTGGTGCCGGTCCTCCATCCCCTGGGCGTAGGCCTGTAACCTGGCAATGTCCATGTCTGTTTGCGCCGCCATAGACATGCAACTATCAACCAAATAGGGATCCAGCCCTATCACATATCTGTGCATCCGATCGGCCATGTCCGCCACTATAGTAGGAGCATACCGGGCCAGAGAATCAAACTCCAAATTGTACTCACGAACACTCCGACCCCTCTGCTTTATCTGCAAGAACCTATCAACTCTCGCCCTCCGCAACTCCGGGGGCAAAAAGTGGCGAAGAAAAGCGGCCTCGAACTCATTCCAAGTGGCTGGGAGAGCACCCTCGCCCCTGGATAGCTCCCAGGACTCATACCAATTTGCGGCAACATCTCGCAACCGGTGCGAGGCTAACTCAACAGACTCAGTCGCTGAAGCCCTTACCAGTCCTAATGAGCGCTGCATCCCCCGAATGAAATCGTGGGGGTCCTCATCGGGCTTAGACCCGAAAAACTCTAGGGGCCCACATGTTAGAAAATCACGGACCCTCAAACTGTCACGTCTATCATCATCATCACCCCTGGGTCCGCGCCCACGAACCTGTCCAGCTACCAAGGTCGTCAGTAACTGCACCGCTTCCCGCAACGTCCTATCCTCCGCCCCGGGCTGGGGAGCTGGAGGCGCGGGCGCTGGGGCCGCTGGAGCTGCTGATGGACCCGCTCCAGCCCCCTCTGGTGGTGGTGTAACTGAGCCCTCTGACTGTAACACAATACCGGGTCTGGTCTGAGCACGAGCCCGAGTAACCCGCGGTATCTGGCTGGTCTCTCCCGTCTTCGCCTTGCCCTTCTGGGCAGCCGTTGCCTTCTTCGGAAGCATCACTGAAAACATAACAGTTTGTCAGAGGAGGAATCATCCTGATAACACGGCTCTAACGCATGATCTAAGATCCAAAGAAAAGGTAACATCCTAAGCGGTTGCCCGTGCAGAATAGTGATATCAAAATCAGAAGAGTGGCGAAATATACATCGCCCAAATGCACACACACACATACAACCATATGGGCCGTCTTGGCCATAATAGCATACGAGCCGCTTAAGAACGCAAAACAGAACCGCATACGAACACACCGGACCCACGACCCACAAATATGACTACAGGCCTCTACAAACATAACAGAACATACGAACATATGACGGGACACGGCCCCGCCGTACCCAAATAGTCACAAATGTACAGAATATGCATAGCGGAAAATATGTACCAAAAGATAAGCTCCGGATCAAGGGGAGCTCTCCAAAATAGCAGAATGAATAGCCTAAACCGGAGGATCACCCAAGCGAGCGTCTGTACCTGCGGGCATGAAACGCAGCCCCCGAAGAACAGGGGGTCAGTACGGAAGAAGTACTGAGTATGTAAAGCGGAAGGTACAGAAATCCCAATCATGGCTGGAGTCAGAAGGCACAAAACAAATATCAAAGTAGCAGATCAAACCTGTGCGAAAGATAAATGTACAGAATGCAAATAAAAATCATGCATAGGGTTCAGGAACGTGGCCACCCCCGACGCTGGTGCCACAACACATCATACTCCAGAAGTTTTCAAATCTCCGTACATACTCCGAACAAATCGTATCACACACATATCACATCATCAGAACATATCAAATGCCATATGACATCATAACTCCATAGACTGTAACCGGCCCTATGGCGAGGCTTCGAAAACCGTAACACATCATACTTCCGAATATGGTATAGTGCGCACGATCACAAAGCCGGCCCGGGTACCGACGAACGAAATCATAATGAATGGCACGAACGGAGTAGTGCAGAAACCATATGCATATCAAAAGTAAATTACAGGACTAGACACATAATTACATATATGCATATACCGACATCAGAAGGCTCGAAGTAGGTGTCAAGTCAATCAGAATTAATATATAGAAGTTACGAACTTTCAAACTACAAAACCTTCGAAAAACAATTCACAGGTCATTTTCTGAAAATTTAGTATCACTCATAGTGAAAAACGTTCGATAACGGTATATGACATTTCAAACGGACCTTAGAATCATAGGCAAACGATTACTTTTCATATCGGACGGAAATGAGTCAAACAAATCGAATAAGGGAAGCCTCGGGGCTTGCAGGCCCACCTCGAGTCAAATCGAGGCGGCGGACACAAATCACAGACTTTAGGCTCCATAAATCCATCTATGAAAATTTCGGAGAGATTCGGACACAGTAGCAAAAGTTATGAAGGTTTGAGCATACTTTTAACCAAATATAAAGAATATGTTTCAATTGCGCTGAATGAATAGTACCCAAAATTAAACTCGGATTTCCAAGAGCAGAATTATCCTCAAGGTTCCGATCGCAACCTAGTATGACTAGGACATGCCAAAAGAAGGAAAGGTAGGCTTTACATACCTTAGTCGTGCCTTACGCTCGTCCAATCTTAATTCCCGTTTCGTCCAAAAACTGCAAATGGTCACATTTACCAATTACTATTCATGAAACTTAAAATTTCAATTCTAGCCAACACTTGTCTATAAAAATTTGGGCAGCATTTCCCCTATACATATAGCATCCCCGAGATTCAACTCGGCTCAAAATAATCAACAACAACCCAACAACAACATCAACAACCTCAACAATCACAACAAACACAACACAACACAACTAGTCTACTTTCCCACATAATACAATAACTTCCATTCCGACTTCAAATTTTTTTTTGAATCGACACCATCATACTCACATTCATTACTAATCAAAATCATTACAATGCCATTCGGGAGCATTTCATATCATTTCTACAATATATACACAAGATATACAAAATATACCACCCTTCCACCAAAGCCATAATTCTTCCAAATCTTCTAAGCTTCAACATAAACATCTACAACACATTTTACCTTCCAATTTCATTAGCAACCATCCTAATGTGCATCTTACCAATTCATTTTCGAAATTATACAAATTTCCCATAACTTCATTAATTTTCCTACAACAACTTTACAACAAATTCTCAAACCAACAAGAATCATTAGCCTTCTATTTACATCACAAAACCATAACAACTCAACTAATTCACTAAATAAAATAAATTCATCTCCCTTCCACCTATGGCACTACACGACCACAACACTCATATGCACAACACACAAAATATTCATACTTTTCATTCACTTCTACATACCCTAACATGTATATATCTTCCATAACATAAAAAGAACATAAAATTCTTACCTTTCTCCAATCCTTCTGTCACGACCCAACCCCGTAGGCCGTGACTAGTGTCCGTACTGGACACCCAAACGTACCTGATACCCCAAACCAGCATATTATCAAAATATATTAATATAAAGGTTAGTTGGCGCTACTAAATATCACAGATGAACAGATTTTGCACGTAGAGGCCGATAAGGCCATCACCGATCATAACAACCCAAAACATATACAGAACCCACACAAGTATGTCTACAGACCTCTACAGAACATAACAGAATCATAAGACGGGACAGGGCCCCGTCGTACCCCTGAATAGCGTACATATATACAATAGCAGAGGACTGTACGAAAATATAGGGTCCGGATAAAGGAGCGCTCCAAAATAGCAGAATAAAGTCCTAAGCGGGCGGATCAGCAAACCTGTCGTCTGTACCTGCGCGGCATGAAAACGCAGCCCCCGACGGAAGGGGGTCAGTACGAAATATGTACTGAGTATGTAAAGCACGGAACGTAGTAAACAAAGTCATAATCGAAGCAGAAGATACAGAAAATGAACTGAATATCCAGATTAGCAAAATGCTGATCATATAGCATAAATAATATTCGCTGGAAACATATGTCGTACCTGGTCCCATTACGGAACAAGATCATAACCGAAACAGAACTTACAGAGAAGTGAGTGTAACATCCGAAGTATCAAATGCATATTTTCGAAACATGAGGAGTGTGTACAGAAACATATACCATATCATATCCGACCCCTGCCAAGGGACTCGGCAAACAGAACGTGGCCACCCCCCGACGCTGGTGCCACCACACATAAGGAGCAGAATAGGGGATAACCCCGTAACATAACATATCATATCAGATGGCCATATCAGATCATATCATATCAGAATGTGTGTACATGGCACAGCATACTCCACAACCCATGTACATGTATACCTGCCCCCTCACATCGAGGCGCGGTGAACAATGCAGTGAAATACGCTTGACAACATATCCTGGCCCGGGCTCAGTGTGGGAAACATTGAGGCATCCACGAATGGAGTAGTGAGAAACTAAATGCAATAAAAATATCATATATATTTCCAGAGACTCAATGAAGCATATCGAATGACAGATTAAATCAATGAAATCGAACGGAGTCATAGTAAGTGAAATTCGAATGTCAAAATGGGTTACGGAAGCATAATCTTTCTGAGATCGTTCCCAAGTTTCAAAACAATTCATAAGGCTTAATGAAATATTAAAACAATTTTTATTTAGTAGTTAAAAGAGTAGTTAGAATATTTCTAAAAAAAATGCTCGAAGACAAGTCATAAACACAAAAGGGTAAAATCGAAAATAGTGGGCCCACCTCGGGACAAACGAAGCGGTGGGCTCAAATTACGTATTTTAAGCTTATAAAGTCACCTACGGAGGTTCTGGGGACATTCCATAATTTTCTAGACAATTTGCGGAAGTTTGCACAATTCTTTCAATAAAGCATACTTATAGGGTTCAATTCCATTGAATGAAAAAGGGGTATTTTCAAATGCAGATTCCGATGAGCAGAATACTTTCCGAGGCTCAAATCCGATCCTAGTACACCTAGGACATGCCAAAAGAAGGATCGGGATAGCCTTACATACCTTATATGCTCTTTACGCCTTTCCAAATTCAATTCCCATTTCGCCCAAAATCTATAAATGGTCACATTTACCAAATGTTAGCCATAAGACTTTAGGACTTAAATCTTGAATCAACACTTTTCTACAGAAATTTGGGCAGCATTTCCCCTATACATATAGCATCCCCGAGAATTCAACTCGGCCAAAACAATCAACAACAACCCAACAACAACACCAACAACAACAATAATCACTATAACACAATATAACATAACTAGTCATCTTTCCCACATAATGTCATAACCTTCATTCCAACTTCATATTTTCCAAATCAATATCAACATTCTCGTATTCATCACTAATCAAGATCATTACAACACAATTGAGAAGCATTTCATATCATTTCCACAAAATATTCACAAAATATACAAACTTTTCCACCAAAGTCATAATTCATCCAAAACTTCTAATATTCAACCTACATATCCATAACATATTTCCATCTTCCAATTTCATCAACCATAATCATAATTCACATCTTAATAACTTCATTTCCATAATATCACAAAATCATTCTAAAGTGACATAATCTTCTACATTCCAACTTCAACCAAAATTCATTCAACTTTCATTCCCAATATAATTTTCACCATAACCACAACTAGAATACAACATAAAATTCAACTCATATATGTATACAACATATATACACCCATGGCTACATATATATATACATACCCACTTTGCAAACTTCTTTATTTCCATAATTTCTACTCATTTCCACATACCACAACATAAACAAACCTTCATAACATAAGAAAAAGGAATTGATTCTTACCTTTTTCTACAAACTCCTTCACTTGAACAAGTTGTCAACTTGAAGAAATAAGTGCTCCTTCTTCCAAAACAATTACACCAAGTTGTAAAGGACCCTTAAATTAGTAGGAATACCACAAGAAAATAATTTTTGGAGGAAGATTTTGAGGGTTGAATTTTCTATGGCCAAACCCGAAATGGTCCTTTTTTTTGCTCTTGTTTTGTTTGTTCTTTCTCCTTCTAAGTTTCTTGAATCATCTAAGGGATAATGATCCCTTTATAATTAATTTGCCACATGGAAATTAATTAATTTGGTGGGCTTGGACCAGGTATGGCCGGCCACCCTCTCACCTTGGGCCTAAATTTTTCTTTTCACTTTTTTGGGCCAACTCGGTTGGTCCCGAGTTGGGCCTAGCCCACTGACCTTTCGACCTTAAAACGTTCATATCTCCTTGTACCGACGTCACTTGGGAACCCACGACCTATGGATGGAAAGCTAATTCCATTATCTACAACTTCTATTTCTTGGTAGTTTTCCAAATTTCAAACTTATAATACCGTTTTTGCCCCTCAAAGCCAGCTCACCCGAAAACGTTTTCTTAAAAATATTCGTTTGGAGGACTTCCACTTTGATTTGGCCCAAGGGTCCTTCTTGAGTTGTGTTTAACTTCACATATGTGATTCATATAATTTGTCACATGTCCCAAAAAAAAAATCTTGACGTGTGGGACCCACCTCAACTTACAATTAATCCGACGTTAAAAAATACGGGATGTAACATCCTCCCCCCCTTTAGAACATTCGTACTCGAATGTTCAACTAGCCTTATGGGGCATTATAATACGTCGGAGAGGTCTCTTTCTTTCCTTCAAAATTTCCCAAACGTTACTATTACTATCCTTCTTTTACGTACTCGTTTTCTTTCTATTTCTGAAAATAGTTGTGCTAGAACGTCCCGGCCTCAGCTGGCGACGGAACTAGTGTCAGTTTACTTCTAATATCTGTACCATGTCTTTCGCTTTGTTTCTCAAATTCTGTTCAGTTAATTTCTTTCATACCTCACGACACTGGCTGCTGAGGTCCACCTGCCGGTCGGTACAGTCATCAGTGGGGTGTCATATGCACATTTATACCTTTCCTACCACTTCGCTTACTAAACATTTCCCAAACGCTTATTTAAACTTACTCTCATTCCCAAGCTGCATTGCGCTATCTTCTCCCTCATCGGCTTATCTTGCCTTAGTCTACCCGACTCCTTGAGGGTTTCTAATCACTCCACATATTCTAATTTCCTTTAGGTTACCCCAAATTTCCTATTTATCTCTGATATCTATATTCGTGAAAATTTTAGTTCATTTCCCAGGGGGGTCACCCATCCCAAAATTGCTTTGGCCCTAGCACGCTTAACCTTAAACTTTAATGCATTTAGGTGCGTTAAGGCCGGTATAATCATATCAACTGCCCCGCACGACCTTTATCGTGTAATTAAAGGCAAGTCAGGGTCTTAACAACGCGGGTCCCACCCTGATCTAGAGAGGATTCTTTTACTATTCTGGCTATATAATTACCGTGTCGCCCTTTTTAAATCCTCAATATTTGCCTTCGTCTATATATCTAATTCTAAACAGCCCACCAATTTAAATTTTTATTCCACAAATTCCATCTCCAATTAGTCGATGAGAACCGATAAAATGTTACTGTAAGGCCTTCTCCAACTACTAGCAGAGGAAACTGGAGTCCGACAAACATCGCAGAACTTCTTAGTACTTAATTCACATAATTATCTCCATATATATATGAGTTGTGAGCGAACCATTAGATTCCCAACTACTTGTCATACGCTTTGTATTTTTCCAATAAGGTGAAACTTAACCGCTGGACATTTTGCCCTCAGCATAGGCTTTTCTAAAGCAAAGTGTGATTGGAACGTATTCTGGTCCGTTTAAATGAATCACGAATTTGCTGGTCATATATACTTTCTCGAAATAAAATTTTCCAAGTAAGAATGGTGCCTCTTACGGATGACATGGAGGGTATCTCTTAAAACTTCAATCCTACGTAATAAATTCACCTTATCGGTATCGACTTTCAAGACATATCATGAACTTATATTTCCCCTTTTTTCTATTTCTGGGAAAATTTGGGCAGAGTTTCCTCTGTACTTCTTACTATCCCAAAACCTGCACGCAGGAAATACCAACAATGCCTCACAGGGCCAACATATGTACGTATATATCATATTGTATCATAGCCACACAAGGCTAACAATTTCAAGTAAAAGTAGAAGGATGTCGAGACTTACCTCACATGTCCAACTCAAACTGCACCTGTTACATTTTCCTGTTTACCTTCCCTTCAATCTTCAACTTTACATTTCAATCGTACTTCAAATACCTTACCCGACATACATCTTTCATACCATTGCTTATCTGTGTAATGTGTAGCTTCCAATATCATCAGCCACTCTCTTATGTCGATACCGTTCTCCAGCTGAAATTAAAGGTTAGTAGAAAGGAATTTCATTTCTTATGGCTGGGCTCTATCGCACGATCTAAGATCCAAAGAAAGGTAACACCCTAAATGTCCTGTAGCTTCATGTTTATAGATGTGGTGCACAACACACCGATAAACAAGACTCTACTAGACACGGCCTGTAGACACTCCGAGGACGAACCGCTCTGATACCACTTTTGTCACGACCCAACCCCGTAGGCCGTGACTAGTGTCCGTACTGGACACCCAAACGTACCTGATACCCCAAACCAGCATATTATCAAAATATATTAATATAAAGGTTAGTTGGCGCTACTAAATATCACAGATGAACAGATTTTGCACGTAGAGGCCGATAAGGCCATCACCGATCATAACAACCCAAAACATATACAGAACCCACACAAGTATGTCTACAGACCTCTACAGAACATAACAGAATCATAAGACGGGACAGGGCCCCGTCGTACCCCTGAATAGCGTACATATATACAATAGCAGAGGACTGTACCAAAATATAGGTGTCACGACCCAACCCCGTGGGCCGCGACCAGTGCCCTAGCTGGGCACCTATACGTACCCGATACCCAAATTAGCATATTATCAGAATAATAATATAATAATAACATTAGTGGATGCTACAGAATTTAGCCGAAGAGCAGACTTGGCACACAGAAGCCGATAAGGCTATCATAAAACAAAACATCCCAAACATATGTACAGAACCCACACAGATGTATCCACAGACCTCTACAGAACATATCATAATCATAAGACGGGACAGGGCCCCGTCATACCCTGAACAAAGTACATATCCAGATAGCGGTGACAGACTGTACCAAAAGATGGGCTCTGTAGAAGAGAGCGCCCCAAAATAGCAGAAATGGGATCCTAAACGTGCGGATCAGCAAACCTGTCGTCTGTACCTGCGCGGCATGAAAACGCAGCCCCCGAAGAAAGGGGGTCAGTACGAAATATGTACTGAATATGCAAAGCGGAATCACAGAAGTCAAATCAAAATGGTTACAGAAAATGAGTACAGAATCCAGAGTGTCAAATGCATATTTCCAAAACAGACAGAATGCGTACAGAAACATATGTCATATCATATCATATCCGGTCCCTGCCACGGGACTCGGCAGACAGAATGTGGCCACCCTCCCGACGCTGGTGCCCCTATACAGAGGAATCAGAAAAAGGGGCGTGGCCCCGTATCATATAATGTCATATCAAAATGGCCATAACAGATCAGAACAGAATAGGCGGACATGGCACATCATACTCCACAGACCCATGTACGCGTATACCTGCCCCCTCACATCGGGACGCGGCGAACAATGCAGAGAATTACGCTTGACAACATATCCTGGCCCGGGCTCAGTGTGGGAAACATTGGGACATCCACGAATGGAGTAGTGAGAGACTAATGCAATTTAAAAATATAATAAATGTTTTCAAAGACTCGATGAAGCGTATCAAAGACAAACAAGGGTCGGACGGAATCATAATAAATGTATTTCGGATATCATAATAAATTACAGAAGTATAACTTTCCCGAAGTCATTCCGAGTGTCAAAATAATTTATAATATTTAACAGAATATTTAAAATAATATTCGTTAAGCGATTAGTAGGGTAATTAAAACATTTCTTTCAAAAATCGCTTAAAAAGGAAGCTTTAACACATTAGGGGCAAAACCGTAAATAGCGGGCCCGCCTTGGGACAAACAAGGCGGCGGGCTCAAATTGTGCCCTCTAAGCATATAGTATCACCTAAAAAGGTTATACAAACATTCTATGACTTTCTGAATAATTTAGAGCAAAATTGCATAATTTCAGAAAAAGCGTATCAAAATGGTTCAATTCTACTGAAGGAAAAACTGAAATTTTGTCTTGCGGATTTCGAGGGCCAAGAGGTCCTTCGAGGCCCGGATCCGACCCTAATACACTAAGGGCATGCCAAGGGAAGAATTGGGTTTGCTTTACATACCTTTCACGCTCCTAACGCCTTCCCAAAGTCACCTCCCGTTTCGTCGAAAAACTGCAAATGGTCAAGTTTACCATTTGTAAGCCATAATTACCAAAGTCTCAATCTAATGCAAATTTGGCTACCGAAATTTCGGCAGCACTTCCCCTATACATATAGCACCCCGAGAATTCAACTCGGCTATAATTCATCAACAACAACCCAAACAACAACATCAATATCATCAATGAACATTAAAAGCACAAATATCCTCCAACTAGCAATTTTTCTCACAAGTTAACATAATCATCAATTCAACCCAAATTTTCGAATTAACATCATGATCTCACATCCATTATCATTCAAGATCATCACCACATAAATCTAAAGACATCTCATACCATTTCCCTTAGGATATACATGATATACACTTTTCCGCCAAAAGCATAACTTATGCAAAACATCAAATCTTTGGCATCCAACTTCATAATAAGTTCCCAACTTCCAAATTCATCAATGATCACCATAATTCACAACCAAACACTTCATTTCCTTAATGTCAGAAAATCATACTAAAACGACATAAGTGTTCACATTCTAATTCAACACAAACTTATATCATTGTAGCTTAATTCACATTACAAACATCACAATACCAACACTCCAACACATTACACAACTTGATTCATATTTATTCCAAGACCATTACACCACACGGCCATATGCTCATTTTGCAACATCAACTAAATTCATCCAACTTTCAATTCCCATATGCATTTCATTACAATCATGACTAGATTATAACATAAATTCAACACATAGAGGCTATATAAGTAGTATATACCCACGGCCACACACTCACACACACACCCACTTTGCAAACTTCTATTTCTTCATACAATCAACACATTTCCATAAACTACAATACAATCAAAACTTCATAACACAAATAAAAGGTAGAAATTCTTACGTTTTCTTCAAGTTTTCTTCACTTGGACTTGTGTTCACTTTGATGAAATAAGACCTTCTTTCTCCAACCCAACTACACCAAGTTAATAAGGGTACTAAACTTAGTAGAAATTCACCAAAAGAAAAAATTTAGGAACAAGATTTTGGATGGTCAAATTTTTTTCCTCCAAGCCGAGAGCACCCCTATCTCTTGCTCTTGTTCTTGCTTGCTATTCTAAGTCATCTAATAGATAAAGATGACTATATATAATAATACCCCCTTATAATAATTTAGCACATGGAAATTTAATACACTTGGTGGGCTTGGGCCTCACTTTGGCCGGCCACACCTTAAGAAAATGGGCCTCATTTTTGCTTCACATTTTTCAAGCCGAACAAGGTGTGGATCGTATTTTGTAATTCCCGAAACTAATTTCCAAAATTCCAAAATTACCCTTAGCCTTGTCCCACGCTTTCATGATTCTATTCTTTCATGCATAACTCCTATGTTCAACAAAATATCAAATTTGACCTTATATCTCAAAAATCCAATATTATCAAATTTTTTCCAAACGTGTGAAAACACGGGATATAACAATAGGCTCCGGATAAAGGAGCGCTCCAAAATAGCAGAATAAAGTCCTAAGCGGGCGGATCAGCAAACCTGTCGTCTGTACCTGCGCGGCATGAAAACGCAGCCCCCGACGGAAGGGGGTCAGTACGAAATATGTACTGAGTATGTAAAGCACGGAACGTAGTAAACAAAGTCATAATCGAAGCAGAAGATACAGAAAATGAACTGAATATCCAGATTAGCAAAATGCTGATCATATAGCATAAATAATATTCGCTGGAAACATATGTCGTACCTGGTCCCATTACGGAACAAGATCATAACCGAAACAGAACTTACAGAGAAGTGAGTGTAACATCCGAAGTATCAAATGCATATTTTCGAAACATGAGGAGTGTGTACAGAAACATATACCATATCATATCCGACCCCTGCCAAGGGACTCGGCAAACAGAACGTGGCCACCCCCCGACGCTGGTGCCACCACACATAAGGAGCAGAATAGGGGATAACCCCGTAACATAACATATCATATCAGATGGCCATATCAGATCATATCATATCAGAATGTGTGTACATGGCACAGCATACTCCACAACCCATGTACATGTATACCTGCCCCCTCACATCGAGGCGCGGTGAACAATGCAGTGAAATACGCTTGACAACATATCCTGGCCCGGGCTCAGTGTGGGAGACATTGAGGCATCCACGAATGGAGTAGTGAGAAACTAAATGCAATAAAAATATCATATATATTTCCAGAGACTCAATGAAGCATATCGAATGACAGATTAAATCAATGAAATCGAACGGAGTCATAGTAAGTGAAATTCGAATGTCAAAATGGGTTACGGAAGCATAATCTTTCTGAGATCGTTCCCAAGTTTCAAAACAATTCATAAGGCTTAATGAAATATTAAAACAATTTTTATTTAGTAGTTAAAAGAGTAGTTAGAATATTTCTAAAAAAAATGCTCGAAGACAAGTCATAAACACAAAAGGGTAAAATCGAAAATAGTGGGCCCACCTCGGGACAAACGAAGCGGTGGGCTCAAATTACGTATTTTAAGCTTATAAAGTCACCTACGGAGGTTCTGGGGACATTCCATAATTTTCTAGACAATTTGCGGAAGTTTGCACAATTCTTTCAATAAAGCATACTTATAGGGTTCAATTCCATTGAATGAAAAAGAGGTATTTTCAAATGCAGATTCCGATGAGCAGAATACTTTCCGAGGCTCAAATCCGATCCTAGTACACCTAGGACATGCCAAAAGAAGGATCGGGATAGCCTTACATACCTTATATGCTCTTTACGCCTTTCCAAATTCAATTCCCATTTCGCCCAAAATCTATAAATGGTCACATTTACCAAATGTTAGCCATAAGACTTTAGGACTTAAATCTTGAATCAACACTTTTCTACAGAAATTTGGGCAGCATTTCCCCTATACATATAGCATCCCCGAGAATTCAACTCGGCCAAAACAATCAACAACAACCCAACAACAACACCAACAACAACAATAATCACTATAACACAATATAACATAACTAGTCATCTTTCCCACATAATGTCATAACCTTCATTCCAACTTCATATTTTCCAAATCAATATCAACATTCTCGTATTCATCACTAATCAAGATCATTACAACACAATTCAGAAGCATTTCATATCATTTCCACAAAATATTCACAAAATATACAAACTTTTCCACCAAAGTCATAATTCATCCAAAACTTCTAATATTCAACCTACATATCCATAACATATTTCCATCTTCCAATTTCATCAACCATAATCATAATTCACATCTTAACAACTTCATTTCCATAATATCACAAAATCATTCTAAAGTGACATAATCTTCTACATTCCAACTTCAACCAAAATTCATTCAACTTTCATTCCCAATATAATTTTCACCATAACCACAACTAGAATACAACATAAAATTCAACTCATATATGTATACAACATATATACACCCATGGCTACATATATATATACATACCCACTTTGCAAACTTCCTTATTTCCATAATTTCTACTCATTTCCACATACCACAACATAAACAAACCTTCATAACATAAGAAAAAGGAATTGATTCTTACCTTTTTCTACAAACTCCTTCACTTGAACAAGTTATCAACTTGAAGAAATAAGTGCTCCTTCTTCCAAAACAATTACACCAAGTTGTAAAGGACCCTTAAATTAGTAGGAATACCACAAGAAAATAATTTTTGGAGGAAGATTTTGAGGGTTGAATTTTCTATGGCCAAACCCGAAATGGTCCTTTTTTTTGCTCTTGTTTTGTTTGTTCTTTCTCCTTCTAAGTTTCTTGAATCATCTAAGGGATAATGATCCCTTTATAATTAATTTGCCACATGGAAATTAATTAATTTGGTGGGCTTGGACCAGGTATGGCCGGCCACCCTCTTACCTTGGGCCTAAATTTTTCTTTTCATTTTTTTGGGCCAACTCGGTTGGTCCCGAGTTGGGCCTAGCCCACTGACCTTTCGACCTTAAAACGTTCATATCTCCTTGTACCGATGTCACTTGGGAACCCACGACCTATGGATGGAAATCTAATTCCATTATCTACAACTTCTATTTCTTGGTATTTTTCCAAATTTCAAACTTATAATACCGTTTTTGCCCCTCAAAGTCAGGTCACCCGAAAACGTTTTCTTAAAAATATTCGTTTGGAGGACTTCCACTTTGATTTGGCCCAAGGGTCCTTCTTGAGTTGTGTTTAACTTCACATATGTGATTCATATAATTTGTCACATGTCCCAAAAAAAAAATCTTGACGTGTGGGCCCCATCTCAACTTACAATTAATCCGACGTTAAAAAATACGGGATGTAACACCTTCCACTTGCCACCAAAGTCACTTCCTTGTCAAACTAATTATACCACTTTGTAGAGAATCTTGAACTTGTTACTAATTTAAGAAGAACAAGATTTTTGGGTGAAGATTGAAGGCTAGGAAATTTTTCTTCTTTTTTTTTTCTTTTCTCTTAGAGCCGATGGCTCCTCTTTTTTTTTTTCTTGATTTTTCCTTTGTTTTCTTGAATGTTCTAAGGGATGATGATCCATATATAATAATCCTTGTAATTAATTTGTCACATGGAAAATTTTCCATGGACATGGGCCTAGGCCATCATGGCCGGCCACCCTTCCATGTTGGGCCTCAATTATTATATATTTATTTGAGCCCAATTTCTCATGAATCATATTTTGTAATTCCCGAAACAAATTTCCAAAATTCCAATTTTTGCCCTTGGCCTCCCTTCGTATTTCCACACCAATATTTTTCATGAACAACACACACATATATTAATTCAAATCACCATTTGACCTTATTCCTTATAATTCAAAATTATTTCGCATTTTCCGAAGATACAAAAATGCCGGATGTAACACTTAGGATGTGGAAGAATTTGACTGTGTTTCTAGAATGTATATTCTCAAAAGAAGTGACTTCTTGAAAAATTGAAAGAAAAACTTGTTGCCGAGCTAAAGCGGAGAGCGGATTCATTGACTCTAGCTTGTGAGTTTGATGTCCTCATCAAGCGGGGCGCCTCAGTTCGCTGTGGCAGAGATAGTTCCACGTTGTATTGTGTTCATTTGCAAAAAAATGTAAAGATACCTGTGTAGTTCAAAGTTATAATGTAATAATAACATAAGGAAATAAAGGAAGGGAGTGTAGACAAACTAGAATTGAAAGCACCGATTTGCGGAGCGACTGAAATGTAAAGCTTCCAGCTGGCGGAGCAATTGTAATGTGGAGGCTTCCGGCTGGCGGAGCAACTGTAATGTAGAGCTTCTGGCTGGTGGACCAACTATAATGTAAAGCTTCCGGCTGGCGGACCAACTGTAACGTAAAGCTTCCGGCTGGCGGAGCAACTATAACGTAAAGCTTTCGGCTGGCGGAGCAACTGTAATGTAAAGGCTTCCGGCTGGCGGAGCAACTGTAATGTAAAATAAAATCTCCGATTGGTGGAGCAACTGTAATGTAACGTAAAAATCTCCGATTGGCGGAGCAACTGTAATGTAAAGTAAAAATCTCCGATCGGCGGAGTTGTTGACGAAGTTAGGCAGCGGTCCCCGATTGGCGGGGTAATTGGCGTTGTTAGACGGTATCCTCGATTGGCGAAGTTAGTCGACGCAATTAGATGGTATCTCTGACCGGCAAAGTTAGTCGCAGGTAGATTGTCTCTTTGATTGGCGGAGTTAGTCGCAGTTAGATCGTATCTCCGATTGGCGAAGTTAATCGACGCAATTAGATCGTATCTCCGATTGGCGGAGTTAGTCGCAGTTAGATTGTAGATATCCGATTGGCGGAGTTAGCCACTGTTAGATTGTAGATCTCTGATTGGCGGAGTTATTATTAAGGAACAAGGCTGCTACGGGGCCCCCCATCTCTCGAATAATCGACCTTGACCCTGCTTCTGGAGATACCTGTAAATTTAAATGAAATGTTCAGAGACGAATAAGCCAAGATAATAAAATAAAGTAGGAGAAGGTTATTTTGGCTCATGGTGTAGTGATAGATCTTGTGACGCCTCCTCCGGAAGCTTGCTTCGATGTCATCTTGTCCTAATTCCTGTCAATCCTGTACTCAAAGAAAAATTCTTAGTTTGGGAGGGGGTGTTGATTTGTGTTGATCGTGGCCCTAGCCTTGTCACTTGAATCCTTTGAGCTTCTTTGGTTGCGGAGATCTCCGTCCGGAGACTTGGTAGGTGGAAAAATACGTAAATGCACTTTGAAAGAAGAAAAAAATATATGGTATTTTAGAAATCGGATATGCATGTATATGTACTACGTATAAATGCGATAAAAATATATCATTTTTTAGATTATGACATGTTCCGAAACGCATTGAGCTTCTCCATTCTGACGCCCGCATCCAAACGGTGTCTTTGCATAGTATGTTCCTCTGATGACACTTCTTCGTATTCACGCCAAGTGTCGCGATGTCTTTAACGATGAGACCGATCCTAATCTATAGTTACATTACAAATAAAAGGTTTCCTAAGGGTATGATCGAACCTTTTTAGGTTGCCTACGTATCCCAAATAGGAATTAGGTCTGTACGTAGTTCGGGGGTACAAATGAAAAGAAAATGATATGTAATGTGATGTGACCGAGCCTGACTCAGGATGCTTACGTATCCAAATGGAATCAGGTCGTAACGTAGTTCAATTACAATAAAGGGGTAAAATAAAGCAATGACCGAGCCTGACTCAGGCCGCCTATGTATCCAAATGGAATTAGGTCATAACTGTTATATCCCGCGTTTTTGCGCATTTGGAAAAGTTGGAATAATCTTGCCTTGTAGGAAATAAGGCTATGTTTTTGTTTTATTTAACACATGTGTGATATTCATGAAATTATTGGAGCGGAAATACGGAGGAAGGCCAAGGGCAAAATTGGAATTTCGGAAATTGGTTTCGGGAATTACAAAATATGATCCATAGCTAATTAGGCTAAAAAAAAAAGAGAAATTAGAGGCCCAATTTAAGGGCTTGGCCGGCCATGATCCATGAAGAATAGTACAAGCCCATGAATTTATTAAGGTCATGTGATAAATAAATAAAGGGGGCCAACAAGTCTTCATTCTTTATGAAGTTTCAAGAACAACCAAGAAAACAAAAGAAAGAGAGAAAGAGAAGGTGAGGTTCGACCATAAGAAAAAAAGGGGAGAGAAAAGAAAGAAAAATTTTTGCCCTTCAATCTTCAATCCAAAAATCCTAATTTTCTTGTATCTCTACTAAGTTCAAGATTCTCTACAAAGTGGTATAATTATTTTGGCAAGAAAGTGACTTTGGTGGCAATGAGAACTTATTGGAAAAAGGTAAGGATTTCTTGTTTCTTCTATGTTATGGAAGATTTATAGATGTTAGAGTGAGTAGAATTGAATGGAAATCATGGAATGGTGGTGTGGTGTGTGTGAGCCGTGTGTATGTGTGTGGGTGTTGTGGCCGTGAGGTACCTCATGGTGAAGGGGAGATGAGTTGATTTTATTTATTATGTTAATTGCGTTGTTGTGACCTTGTGATGTAATCGGAAGAATAATAGTCAAGTTGGCATGAAAATGTTGTTAAGTTGTTGTAGGGAATTTTATGATTTTATTGGGAATTTATGTAATTATGGAAATGGAATTGTTAAGATGTAGATTGTGGTTGTTGTTGATGAGGATGGGATGAGAATTATGGAGTTGTGATGTGTATGTGCATAGCCGTGTGTGTGTGTGAAGTAGTGTATGGCCATGAGCCATAGTATGGTAAAGGGGAGGTGAAGTGAAGTTCAGTTAGTTGGTTAGTTGTGTCGTTGTGACATTTATGACGTAAATAAAGGTTTAACGATTTGAGTTAGCATTGAAATTGGTTGAATGTTATTATGGGAAATTATGTGATTTTTATATGATTTTTATATCATGGAGAGAGTGAGATTCTAAATGTGAATTATGGTTGTTGTTAATGAATTTGGAAGAAAACAATGCGAGTTGATAGTGTTGTTGCATTCGTTGAAGTTTCGGATAGAATATGGAATTGGCGGAATTGTTTAAATCCTTGGGTATTGATTGGAGTGTTAGTGAATTATGTTTGAATAACCTTGAGTTAGTGAATGAATATGAGAATGTTGATATTAGCTTGATATTGTGAAGTGGAATGGAAATTGTCGCTTTATGTAGAAAATAGGACTATTTATGTTATAGTGCGTTTTGTGATGATTGTTGATGCTCTTGGTATTGTGGTGTTGTTGTTGTTGATATTTTGGGCCGAGATGATTCTCAGGGACGTTGAATTTATAGGGGGAATGCTGCCGAAATTTCGGTAGACAATATGAATTTAAGACTTGAAATTCTAAAAGCGTGAAACTTATATTTGGCAACTATGACCAATTGTAGATTTTGGACGAAACGGGGATTGAGTTTGGACGAGCGTAAGGCCCAAGTGAGGTATGTAAAGCTATCCCTTTCCTTCTCTTGGCATGTCCTAGAAGTACTAGGTTTGAGTTTGAACCTCGGGGATCATTCTATTTATAGAAATCCGAGTTTACTTTTAGCACTATTCCATTCAGTGGAATTGAATTAGAAACTTATGCTTTGTTGAAAAGAAACGTTCAAACATTCGTAACTTTCGTAAACATGATCGAATCACCCCTAAGCGTTCATGGTTGATTCCATAAGGTCAAATGTCTGTAAAATTTGTACGTCGCCTCGACTTGGACCGAGGTGGGCCCTCTAGCCCCGAGTCTCCTTCGTTGCCCTAATTGACTTAACTTTGTTCGATATCGAAAAGAGACTTTTTCTTATGACTTTAGCTATTAAAGAATAATGTTTTGATTACTCCATGATATTCTGATTTACATTTTGAACTATGAATACGATTTCAGAAGTACTTTTGTGAGATAAACTCCGTATTGATCAGTTGTCCGGACTAGTTTGCCTAACGGGTTGTCATATGATTATGTCCAGTCTCATAAATGTTCTGATATGTAAATTGCATTAGTTTCCGCACTACTCTGCTCGTGCCCATTATTATGATATCGTTCGCCGGTTCCCGGGCCGGTTTTGTGATCGTGCGCACTATGATATATTCGGCAGTATGCTGTGTTACGGTTCCCGAGACCTCGCCATAGGGCCGAGTTCCGTTTATGGAGTTATGCTGTGATATGGCTTATGATATGTTGTGATGATGTGTGACGGGGATACGGAGATTTGAAACCTTCTGGTGTTATGTTGTGTTATGGCGCCATCGACGGGCGGGCGACCATATTCTCTGTGCCCTATGCATGACTTATATTTTGAGAGTAAACATTTTGATATTTCGGGTTTGCACTTATGTTCTATACTTCTATTTCATTTATGCCTCAGATTTGTTTTCTGTATCTTCTGCTTTGCATACTCAGTACATATTTCGTACTGACCCCCTTTCTTCAGGGGGCTGCGTTTCATGCCCGCAGGTACAGACGCACAGTTTGGTGATCCACCAGTTTAGGACACCCTCTTTTGCTATTTGGAGTGCTCCTCTTATTCCGGAGCCTACATTTTGGTACATATCTTCGTTCGCTACATATGTATGTATTTGTTCAGGGGTACGGCGGGGCCCTGTCCCGCCATGTGATTCGGTTGGTCTGTTTAGAGGTCTGTAGACGTATATGTGGGTTTTGTGCCTACTTCTGTTCAGGTGTGTTTGTATGATCACACTCGCCATGGCAGCCTCGTCGGCGTGCATTTGTATATGTTTTGGGCCGTTGTGCCATTTGATAGCCTAGTCGGCTTCTGATATATATGTACATGTATGGTTGTGTTTGAAATGTGTTTGAGACAGTTTGATATGATTTGTGGCAGCGTGTGATATTTGTGCCCGTATACGCTATCTGTATGTGATTCGGATTTGATGAGTGTGTTCGGGTGCCCAGTTCGGGCACTAGTCACGGCCTACGGGGTTGGGTCGTGACAATAACATAGTTCATTTACAATAAAAAATAAGATTACCAAAGGGACCGAATTCGGTGGGGATTGCCTACGTATCCCACTAAGGGAAATCTGGTCGAATCGTAGTTCCAGTTACATGAAGATAATGTTTTTGGGATTTTCTATTACAAGAGATCGGACCCGATGTGGGTTGCCTACGTATCCCACCGTGGGAAGTCAGGTCAGCGTAGTTCTGTTACAATAGAAATGCAAATTAAAACGGAAAAGAAAAAGCTAGCTTGGATGTCTTCAGATGTAGTACTTCTTGATCGAGTCAGAGTTGATGGGCTTCGTGCTCACTTTACCATCCATGTCTGCCAAAATCAATGCTCCTCCTGAAAGCACTCGATGAACCACGTATGGACCTTGCCAATTTGGTGCGAATTTCCCTTTAGCTTCGTCCTGATGAGGAAATATTCACTTTAAAACCAATTGCCCTGGTTCGAATTTCCTAGGCCTTACTCTCTTGTTAAATGCCTTGGACATCCTGTTCTGATAAAGCTGACCGTGACAGACAGCATCCATCCTTTTCTCATCAATAAGAATCAACTGTTCGTGTCTACTACGTATCCATTCTGCATCGTCCAAACTAATGTCTTGGATAATCCTAAGAGAAGGTATCTCTACTTCTGCGAGTATCACAGCTTCGGAACCATAGAGCAACATATAGGGAGTTGCTCCTGTGGATGTTCTAGCAGTGGTACGGTAACCAAGCAAAGCATATGGCAACTTTTCATGCCACTGCCTGTGACTGTTTGTTATCTTCCTTAAGATCTTCTTGATGTTCTTATTTGCTGCCTCGACTGCTCCATTCATCTGTGGTCGATAAGCTGTGGAATTTTGGTAGGCGATCCTAAGCTTTTCACAAGTCTCTCTCATAAGATCGGTGTTGAGATTGGTCGTATTATCTGTGATAATTGACTCTGGAATCCCAAATCGGCAAACTATATTGTTGCGAGCAAAATCTGCTACCACCTTTTTTGTTACTGCCTTGTACGTTGAAGCTTTGACCCATTTAGTGAAATAATCGATGGCCACCAAGATGAAGCGGTGTCCATTTGATGCAGGGGGTTCGATAGGTCCAATCACATCCATTCCGCAAGCGGCGAACGGCCAAGGGGAGCCCATTACATTGAGCTCATTTGGGGGAACTTGAATGAAATCTCCATGAACTTGACATTGATGACATTTTTGTACGTAGCGAATGCTGTCTCTTTCCATAGTCATCCAAAAGTATCCCGCTCTCAGAATCTTCTTTGCCAAAGTGAATCCGTTCATGTGGGGTCCACATGTCCCTGCGTGTACTTTTTCTAGCAACCTCGTCGCCTCTGTGGCATCCACACATCTTAGCAATCCCAGATCTGAAGTCCTCCTATATAGGATTTCTCCATTAAGGAAGAAGTGATTTGCCATTTTCCTCAAGGTCTGCTTCTGTTTGTTAGTTGCATTTTTTGGATATTTTCTCGTCTCGAGCAACTTCTTAATGTCGTAGTACCATGGCTGGCCATCCAATTCCTCATCGATATGAAAACAATATGCTTGCTGATCGTGTATCTTTACCTTGATAGGGTCGATGTAATTCTTGTCCGGATGTTGGATCATTGATGACAATGTCGCAAGGGCATCAGCAAACTCATTTTGGATTCGAGGCACATGCTTAAAGTCAATCTCTCTGAACTGCTTGCACAACTCCTTCATGCAATGCAAGTATGGAAGAATTTTGACATTCTTGGTGGTCCATTCTCCTAGTACCTGATGAACTAATAGGTCAGAATCGCCTATTACCAAGAGTTCTTTGATGTTCATATCAACTGCCATCCTAAGCCCAAGGATGCAAGCTTCGTATTCCGCCATATTGTTGTGCAGGGAAATCTGATCTTTGCCGAGATAGGGTAGTGCTGACCTGTCTCGAAAACCAAAACTGCTCCTATTCTGACTCCTTTGAAATTTGACACTCCGTCAAAGAACATCCTCCATCCGGAATAAGGCTCTGAAATATCTTCCCTTGCGAGCAGTACTTTCTCATCAGGAAAATAGGTTGTAAGCGGCTTGTATTCATTGTCTACAGGGTTCTCTGCGAGGTGATCCGTCAAGGCCTGTCCCTTGATGGCTTTCTGAGTTATGTACACGATGTCAAACTCACTTAACAAGATTTGCCATTTTGCTAATTTCCCGGTGGGCATCGGCTCTTGGAAGATGTATTTGAGTGGATCCATCCTTGAGATCAAGTACGTGGTGTACGCAGATAAGTAGTGACTCAACTTTTGTGTGATCCAAGTCAAAGCGCAGCATGTGCGTTCCAACAAAGTGTACCTTGCCTCGTACGGTGTGAATTTCTTGCTTAGGTAGTAAATGGCTCGCTCCTTTTTCCCCGTCTCATCGTGTTGTCCCAACACACATCCAAACGCACTATCCAATACGGACAAGTACAGCAATAGAGGTTGTCCTGGTTCTGGCGGGACCAATACGGGTGGACTGGACAAGTACTCTTTGATTCTGTCGAAGGCCTTTTGACAATCTTCTTTCCATTTTGTGGCAGCATCTTAAATATGGGTTCACAAATCACCGTCGACTGTGTGATGAATCGACTAATGTAATTAAGCCTTCCGAGGAAACTCATCACATCTTTCCTGCTCTTCGGGGAGGCAAGTCTTGGATTGCCTTGATTTTGCAGGATCCAACTCTATACCTTTTCTGCTAACAATTAATCCCAATAATTTCCCAGCAGGAACTCCAAACGCACATTTTGCTGGATTCAACTTCAAGTTGTACCTCTGCAATCGTTCAAAGAATTTCCTTAGGTCAGCAAAATGATCTGAACTCCTTCGAGATTTGATAATGACATCGTCCACGTAGATTTCGATCTCCTTATGAATCATATCATGGAACAAAGTAGTCATGGCCCTCATGTAGGTCGCACCAGCATTCTTGAGGCCAAATGGCATTACTCGGTAGCAATACACTCCCTATGGAGTGATAAACGCTATCTTTTCCGCATTATCCTCATGCATCAAAATCTGATGATATCCGGCAAAGCAATCAACAAATGATTGCAACTCATGTTTTGGACAATTATCGATGAGTATGTGGATGTTTGGAAGGGGGAAGTCATCCTTAGGACTAGCTTTGTTGAGATCCTGATAATCCACACATATCCTGATTTTTCCATCCTTCTTGGGAACGGGCACAATGTTGGCCAACCAGGAAAGGTAGTTTGTAACCCTTACGACATTTGCTTTAATCTGCTTAGTGACTTCCTCTTTGATCGTTAAACTCAAATCGGGCTTGAACTTCCTTGGATTTTGCTTGATCGGCGGGCGGGTGGGATCAGTTGGTAGCCTATGAGAGACGCTATCGGTGCTCAGCTCGGGCATGTCATCGTAGGACCAAGCAAATACGTCGACATACTGCTTAAGCAATTCCAACAGTTCTTGCTTCCGTTCAGCTTCTAAGTGTATGCTGACCCGGGTTTCCTTCACTGTCTCGTCGTCTCCTAAATTAACTATCTCAGTTTCCTCCAAGTTCGGTTTCTTTTGATTCTCGAGTTGCTCGATCTCTTGCGGAAGATTCTCAAGAATTATGCTTTCGTCGTATTCTTCGTAATCTTGTTCGCCGTTTGTACTTTGCTCAACAGTTTCGTTACATGTCATAATCATAGAATGAATATTTTTACTAGTTTGAGTGCTAAAAAAGAAAAGCGAGTATAAGTAAGATATGACATTTTAATAGAAAAAAAAATGCATTTTCGTTAAAGAAGCATTCAATGCTTTTAAAGAAAGAGGCGGATGACAAAAGAGCGCAGGCATGATTCAAGCTTCAATTGATCATGCTATTTTGAAAACAAACTACAGTTCCACACTACCAAGACTCCCGGCGAACCAAGGATAGGCTGACAGTCCAATTCTGCAAGATCTCTCCTAGTTCGGCATCACGAATAGTCGGTGTCTCGGCATCTGCTTCAGTCTCCCCATAATACTCCTCGATCATTGTCACG
Source organism: Lycium barbarum (assembly GCF_019175385.1). NCBI lineage: Eukaryota > Viridiplantae > Streptophyta > Magnoliopsida > Solanales > Solanaceae > Lycium > Lycium barbarum. Next base: position 37,959,596 of record NC_083341.1, on the reverse strand, counting down.
AACAGGTTCTCCATTCCTTCGGTGATATCTTCATTGACCTTCGGCACAATCATCTGACCCTAGACAGGAACTTGCTTTGGCACAAAGATCCCTTTGGTGCTGCTAGTTTCTCTAAACATAGGATCATACCCGAGCCCAAAAGTACCCTTCTGCTGCTTCAGTTGGATCGGTTCAATTATGCCATCAGATTTTGGGCCTAACCCAGACTTTGGCTGGCAGTCGTACTTCAACATCTCTGACGCTACCATCTTTTCCGCGCTTGACATCTTCATTTCATCAGATCCCGCCATCTCATCTATTTTTACAGCTTGCATGATTTCCACAGCATGAAAGGTAGCTCCATCTAACTCTCCCATTTCTTCAATAACTGGAATAGAGCGTTCAGAATAGACGGGGTGACTAAGTTCCCCCTGAACTACGATTTGCTCCTAACCCCATTCGAATTTCAAACACTGATGTAAAGTGGAAGGAACGGCTCCAGCCATGTGTACCCATGGTCTTCCTAACAACAAGTTGTAATTTGACGATATGTCCATCACTTGAAAAAGGATCGAGAACTCCACAGGCCCGATCTGCAAATGTAGGCAAATTTCTCCAATGACACCTTTTTGTGTCCCGTCAAAGGCTCGAACCTTCATACGGCTTTCTTTCATTTCTCCCGTGTCCATCTTCAAACTTCTCATGGTGTTGAGAGGGAAAATGTTACACCCTGAACCTCCATCAATAAGTACTCTAGATATAAACTTATCCCCGCATCTCACGGTGATGTGAAGTGCTTTGTTGTGTTCTGTTCCTTCTGGTGGAAGTTCATCATTGCGGAAAGAAATCTTATTTGCTTCAACCGTCTGCCCAATCGTTGTGGCCAGTGTTTCACTCGTCGTCTCATTCGATATGCTTACTCCACTCAACACCTTAACTAAAGCATCCCTGTGGGCTTCAGAACTCATCAACAAGGACATGATCGATATCTGGGCTGGTGTCTTCTTCAACTGTTCCTCGACTGAATAATCTTTGGTTTGCATCTTCTTCCAGAATTCTGCTGCCTCGGCATCAGTAATGTTTCTCCTTTGATGGTGCTCTTTGCGTGAACTTCCTCTGTTTAAATCCTCTGGGACATAAAATCTTCCTGACCTTGTCATTCCATGAGCGACTGCGGTTTCCATCATCTTAACCTTCCCTTTCAATGGATAGTCCCATGGGACTGCCCTGGTATCATAATCGTGCTTTCTTGCTACGACAGTGGTCACCACGGATTTTGGTTGGTATGTCTGAACAGTTACCGGTGCCTTCAACTGTACCGTGATGATGGGAGCAGTTGGGGATGTTGCGACAAATGCCTCAGTGTTTCCAACGGGCACAATGGTTCCGTCCAAGTTATATTCCTCATCAAATGATATCATATTAACCTCCCGATTTCCATGATTTGGTAGCGGGTTGTTGTTCACATTCGGGGGCGCTGTATTGCAATCAATTGCTCCACTCTTGATTAAAGCTTCAACCTAATTTTTCAAACCAAAGCATTCCTCGGTGTCATGTCCCTGAATTCCTGAATGATATGCGCAACGCTTGTTCCCATCAAAGTTTCGAGGAATTGGGTTAGGGATTCTCCCTTCAATTGGTCGCAACAATCGTGCTGTCCTCAACCTTTCAAATAACTGGGCTAAAGGCTCAGCTATGGGAGGTATAGGTACGGGTATTTTTGACTTCGGGAGTTGGGCGAGGTCTTGGGGCATATGGTGGTCTATTTTGGTGGACCGGTGCTTGGATAAGGGTGTAAGGTCTTGGAGGGTTTTGGTATGTGGGGGCTCGTGGTGGGTTGTAATATGGTTGGGTGTTATAAGCTGGGTATGGTACATAAGGGGCATGAGCAAAGATTTGGGGGTTTGTGGGGTATGGGCGAGATGACTCTCCTCGCCGGTAGTAAGGTGTGATATTTGATATGTCCTCCTTCTTTTTCTTAATTCCGCTAATGGAACCTGACTGTATGGCTTTGCTTGCGGCTTGTAGCGCAGCCATTGATTGAATCTATCCAGACTTGATTCCTTCTTCTTAAAAGTCTCCCATTTTGACCAAATCTGCGAACTCTTGACCCATTGATCCCATCATCTTTTCAAAGTAGATGCCTTCCTGAGCTCGAATGAAATACTTTCTGAGCTCGCTTTCGTCCAATGGGGGCATAACTTGGGCAGCCTCTATTCTCCAACGTCTTGCGTAATCCTGGAATGATTCAGTCGCCTTCTTTTGTATTGCTCAGAGAAAACCTGTCTTGTGTGATCTCAGTGTTAAATCCGAAGTGATTCATGAAATCCCCAGCCATATCCTGCCAGTCGCTCCATTTGCGAGGATCTTGGCGAGTATACCAAGTGAGCGTCTCTCCTAACAAACTTCTAATAAACAATTTCATCCTCAATTTCTCGTTCCTTCCTACTCCTACTAACTTGTCGCAGTAGGCCCTCAAATGTGCATGAGGATCACCTGTCCCATAAAAAATATCGAACTTAGGAGGTTTGTACCCTACTGGCATGCCAATATCCGGGTGTATGTACAGATCATCATAATCCAAACTCTCACTTCCCCGGGTGACTCGCATGTTCATCATTTCTTTCTTTAGACTGTGCAGCTGGTTAATGATTGATTCGACTTCTCCTATCTTGGCATCTCTCTCCATTTCTGCATATTGATCCACCTCGAACGGGACCCTGACTGTGACAGGAGCGGTAAAGGTTGGAGCCCCAGCTGCATATACCGGTGGCACATATTGCTCGCGGGAAGTGTCAACGTGTGCCCCTGGTATGTGCTGCACGGTGGGGTAAGTAGGTGCAGTAGTAGTTTGGGTTGATGTTGGGTTTTGTGAAGTATGGGTGTAGTCGGGGACGTAAGGGGTTTGTTTATGCATATTTGGTACATTCGCGGGAGTGACCGGAGGTAGGTTGGAAAAGGAAAGGGGTATTGGAGGTGGACGTATAGATGGAGAGAAGTGTTTTGGAACCGGCGAATCCAAAGATGGAAAGTGAGATGGATTTGGGAAAGCAGTCATAGTGAGATGGGTCAGGTCCCGAACTTGGCGCAGCTCTCCTCTTAGTTCGTCAAGTTGTAGCTTTAGCAAAGCGATCTCTTCTTCATCACTCAGATTAATCCTCTCTATCGAGCTTTCTGGATTTTCATTTGTTATGAAAAGGTTAGCAGTTGGGTTGACTTCGTTGGTGATAGTCATTTTTCCCTTAGACCTCAAATTGTAGTGTGACTCGGCCAGTTTGAAGATCAACACAAATCAACCTCTGTTGGGGCGATAAAACTAAAATAAAAACAATTGGAAAACAAAAGTTAGTCCGGGAAGCTTTAGAAAGAGTATAGTAACACATTTGATCACATAATTACGTCAAGTCGACGTGCAAACAAGCGTGTCCTAATTGTGGAGCCTCTTTTTGCCAGAGGTAAGCCTACGTTACTCACAAGTTGATGATGATGATCCTTTTTTGACACATTCTGTGATTTTTTAGAACAAACATAACTTCCATTCCCACAAAAGGCAGCTCGAGAGCTTACAAAGATAGGCCTATGGCAGCCTGAAATGATAAAACACAAAAGGGGATGGCCATAAAGGCATACAAAAGGAATATGTCGATGGAAATGCAAAGGGTGGCCATGAGGGCGTACAAAGGGATTGGGCCATATGACACTCTTTTGGAATGTAAATAAAACAAAAGGGGGGAAAGAAAATAGTCTAAGGCCATGTCGGGTCGTTATTGTCACCCCCATCAGGTGCTGGATCATAATTAGGCCCTGGGTCATACTCAGGTTCTTCCTCTGGGTCTGTCTCTATCTCCCAACCTGCCTCCGGATCATACTCAGGTCCCTCCTCCATACCATGTACTGTAGGCCTGCTCTCGGACTGCACCTCCAGTTCCTCCTCTGAATATCCTGCTGGAGTGTACTCAGGTGATTTCTCCGGCTCTACCTCCATTACAAGATTACGCGCTGATTCCCATTCTGGATCTTCTTCGGGATCCTCTTCCATCTCATCTTCCGGCTCCACCGGATCTTCCTCTTCTACCAGTTGTATCAGATGGTTTACTGAACCCGGAACTACCTTCCTGTACATATTATTATTGACGTTCATGAAAGGCAATACCTCAACTGTAAGCCAAGCGACTACATCATCGTCCGTGAGCCCATCGAATCCGTCCTCGGCTGGCAAAAGTGCCAGGCCTCCCACATTATACCAGGCGTAATACTCGGGTGTGCACTAACTCTCGTCACCCATACCAATTGTGATCAGGTTCAGGCCAGTACCTCATTCTTTCCGTGTGGCTCTGAATTTTGCTGCGAGCATCTATGCAGTAATCCATGATGGGGGGGGGGGGGGGGGGGGGGCGAGTATGGAAGTGTTCCGTGGCCCATAACTGTAGCAAGAGATTACACCCCTCGAAAAAGTTATGCCCTCTTGAACAGGCTGATAGAGCTCGGAGCATCTCCGTGAGGATCATAGGGACCAATGTCAATTCATCCGGTCCTGAGAAAATATTCATAACAAGTGGCAAAAGGTTAATATTGATTCGGTAGGCTCTCTTTAGAAAAACCAAGACTCCCAACAAGGCTACAGCGAAGACTCGTGGTCGCATTTTCTCCCACCTTCCGCGGTCACACACAAACTCATCCCGATATCGATCAAAGTTTTCTCGGCGCCCAAATCTCTGAAAAAGGAAGTCAAACTTCACTCGATCATTTTCCACGTTCCTCAAGACCGGGTAAACATTAAATCCCAAAATGCGCAAGAATTTCTCTCCCGATATGAAGGATGGTGACACTAGCATTCTTCTCTCAAATCATAAGTCGGTGAATCCACAAACTTCCTCTAAAGTAGGGGTTATCTCAAAATCCAAAAAATTGAAGGTTACACTGGCGGGATCCCAAAATTCTACCAGCAGCTTGGTGAGGGTTTTGTTAGCTTAGATACCCATTAGTGACATTAACGACCCTAGATGTTGTCGAATTTCCTGTCCGTGTGCCACTTTTACATTCCTCCACCAAGTTTGCAGGTCGTGAGGAGATGAGACTATCATTTGGATATTTGGTAGGTTTCACGGGTAAGTAGAGGGCGGGGAAACACCAAGCAAGACAGCCAAACTACAAACACAACAGTTTTCTTACATAGTAGGACTGGGCTTCAACATCCCGAAGGACGGCTTGCCACAAACCTGACTTCAACAACCCGAAGGATGGCTTGTCAAGTTAGTCGGACAGTTTGAAAGATCGTAGATATTAAAGTTTTTCCTACAAAATGGGCTGGCTTCCTAGCCAAGCTACTCAACTCGGAAAAACTTTCGCACTACTACAGACATTTTGTCAAAGCTTCGGAAAACTATTGTACTCATAGCAAGCTCAACTTGCCCAATATTTCCTAACCCTATATAACTTAGGATCAGCCTTTCCATGCCTTTCAAAGAGAAGAACAAGAGAACTTTAGAAGGCAAACATTTTATTGATATTGGAATATTTACCGGGAAATTATTTGATGCCCTCTAACTACTACATAGCCTCCTATTTATAGGAGTTGGAGGCTTCCACAAGACTTTTCTTACATGGCACACGGGCCCCGCTAGACATGTCAAGGGCCTAATAAACAAACCTAATAAAACGAGCCTAATAAGACAGCCTAATAAAACAAGCCTGATAAAACGAGCCTAATAAGACAGCCTAATAAAACACGCCTAATAAAACAAGCCTAGTAAAACGAGGGAAACATTATTTGAAGCATGAAAACCATGTGCAAGCATGTGACCGTGGGGTCCGCTTTTGTCTTTCTTGTAAGCACGTCAGTAAGTTTTATCTGACGGAGCGGTGCTTGATGGAGTCGACGGCGGAGTTGCGTATCCTTCCTCTATCCACCATTCTGGTCCATGTTTTTGCTTGAATTTTTCTTTGTTTTCCGGACTTCTTTTTCGCGACCTTGTGTAGCAGCATTTTTTGTTGGATGGCCCTGTCATCTCTGGATCTATTTTTGCTGAATCTTGAGATGGAAGATCCAATCTTATCTTTGTGATAGCTTGAGTGACTTCATCTTTGATTATTTCATATGGCACTCGATACTCCTTTGCTGCTTCTCGAACTCTTTCCCAATGGGGATGGTTATCAGTGTAATTCCATCGAGCTCATTCTTTCGGCCATATCTCCTTTGGGATGCACTTATTTTGTCGGAAAATAATTCTCTGTGCTTCGCTGTATTCATCTTCTAAGGACAAGATAGAGACGGGGAATTCCCACCATAGCGAAATATCTGGTTGAGCATAGACCTTCCCATCAATAATTTTTATCGGTTGATGTAACATGAACACTTTTGCTGCATAAGAGGCTTAGAAACATTGAGCCCCATATCTTCGTGGTTTGAACCATTGCAGAAACTTTTTGAGAGCAGGTTCAATCTTGTCAAAACATCGGAACATGTCGCACTTGAATTCCATGAAAATATAATACTGGTGACACAAGTACCAGAAAAACCATAATAGCTCTTGTGGAAAATCATTGTGCATGGCTATGAATACGTGACAGAATGGGTATTCTGGATTGACTCCGAATGGCTTAAGGATGGATCCTCCATATTTTCTGAAAACTAGGAGCTCATAGAAAGTCCTTCTTTCTGTGGGGATGGATGGATTAAACGGGTCCACAAACTTGCTGAAGAATTCTGGCGGATGATCTGCTATTCTGGATGGACTAGCTCCTGATGAGCTTGTAAGCATGAAATGTTGCTAGTTAGCCTCTTCTGCAGCTTGGCTTGAAATCTCTTTGAAAAATCATCTGGCCTGGATAGGAAATCCACTAGAATATTATCTTTCCCTTTGAGGTGCTTTACTTGGAATTTGTAAGGGGAGAACCATTGTACCCATCTGAGAATCTGCGGATTTGGGATAATCTTTGGATTTATGTGGACCATCCTCGGGAAAGCTTTCATATCCATCTCGATAAGAAACTCTGTGTGAATTAAAAAGAAATTAAACTTTTTAATCCTATTTTTTACGGCAAGAATTTCTTTGAATGTGGAATGGAAATGTTGTTCAGCATCTTTGAACTTTCCACTGGCATATCCGCATATTTTCCGTTGGCCATCTTCAACTTCAAAAAGTACCGCACTCCAATATTCGTTGCTGGCATCTGTCTGCAATATCTTTTTCCCATCTGATGGAATATGGAGGGCTTTAACCTCTTTTGAGATTTCTTTTATCTTCTGAACTGCTTCATCCTGTTCCGTTCCCCAACCTTGGGCATTCTTCTTGAGCATTTTTGTAAGTGGAGCAATGTATGTAGAGACATTAGGGATAAAATCTCTAACATAATTAATCACACCTAAAAACTGTTGGAGCTGCTTCGTTGTAAAATTGGTGTCTGGGAATTTAAGCAGTTCTTGACAAATATGTGGCCCTGGGCTGTATGCTCCATGAACAAAATGCATCCCCAGAAAATCAATTTCCTTCCTAGCAAGAATCAGCTTTTTCTGTGAGAGCATGATTCCATTTTTCTCCACTAGGTCATGGAATTGTTGCAGCAACGTGAGGTGTTCTTCCATAGTGTCACTAAAGGGTAAGATGTCATCAATGTAGACTAGTGATGTATGGAGGATGGGTTGAAATAATTTTATCATGGCCTTTTGGAACAATGAGGGTGCCGTTTTCAACCCAAAGGGCATGACCTTCCATTGAAAGTGGTGATCGGGTATACAAAACCCTGTTTTTGGTCTATCTTCTGGGTGTATTCCCAATTGCCAAAACCCCGATTTAAGGTCAAACTTGGAAAAGTATTTAGCTTTGGCTAAGTGTGAAAAAAGGGTGAGTTTATTTGGGATAGGGAATTTATCATCTTGGAGGAAGTAGTTAAGAGGTTGATAGTTTATGACTAATCTGAGTTTACCTCTTGTTTGTTCTGCCTGTTTATTGACATAGAACGCCTCGCATGCCCATTGTGAATTAGAGGGCTCGATAAGTCCAAACTCTAAGAGCTCTTCACATTCTCTTTTCGCAAGCTGAAGATGATCCGGATTCATGCCGGAGTGACTTGCCTTCGTTGGATTAATGCTTTCATTCTTCTTGAAGGGGAGTTAAATGAAAAACTCCTCATTTAGCCATAGAGGCTTTTTGCATTTTCCCATAAACTCCTTGTGAGAATCCGCACATGAATGCTCCGCCAACTGTTTTTCTATCTCCTTGATCTGTTCAGCATCAGTTATTTGGAATAATCGTAAAACATCTGTATATGGCTTGAATTGTTTCTTGAACGTTATTCCATGGGCTTTGATCTGGAGCTGATCTTTAAGTTGGCTGAAGATGTCAAATCCGACAATGAGATTTTTTCCTGGTATATATGATCCAATCAGCTTTGTTCGAAACTTCAACCCTGGGAAGAATTCAATTGTGATTGGATGCTTTGTGATGACTGTGGTGCTTAGGACTCTAGTCCCAGCAGTGTTGAAATCTTTGAAATGTGGAATCCATTGATCCTCAGGAAGGACGGCTGGGTTCATCAATGAACATGCCGCTCCAGTGTCCATGAAGGCAATAACCTGGATTGGTTTATCCCATTTGGATGGATAAACTTTAAGCTGGACCTGCAGGATCACCATGATGTTGTTGATATCTTCTTGAGCCTTTCCCTCTGGTTCTGAAATCTGGTAATATTCATCGCCATATTCTTTGTACACATCTATGGAAAAGAGGGTCTTCTCTGTGGGTTCATCCTCTAATGAGAGTACAGATTCAAGATCGCCATCTTCATCTAGATGGATACCAGTGTAGTCCTCTATTTCAGTAAGAAGCTTGATCGACCTTCTGGATTGGGGACAATGCCCAATCTTGTTGCAGATGAAGCATCTATCATTTTTTCAGGACTTGCCTGGGCTCTTCCTCCTGAAATATTTCGTGCGCCTCCTGAACTGGGATCCTTCTCGTGAAGGCCTTGGCCATTTGAATCACTTGAACCTTCCCTTTCGTCTGGGGACATGGCACGAACAGCTTGACCCAGTAATTAGGTCAGACTTTCCGCAAGCTTTATCAAGGGATGGATTGTTTCGTATGATCTTTTTCAAAACAGATCTCTTTGTGCAGATATCATCCAACGCTAGAAATATGGCTTGCCTAATGTAGCCGATCAGTGGGATCGTTATTGATTGAAACTTCTCCTCAACGATCGTCATGGTCCGGCTTGCTAACATCTTCGAGGGTAAAGGTTATGATAAGTATTGTTTGTAAAAAAAATCATCTTGTGTCTCTTAAGGATCATTTCATCAATTCACATAAAGGGTTATGTCATTCAAGTTTCAAACCTTTGACAAAATGGTGGATTCCTAATTTGCAGCGACAATACCTTGGATTGTCTTGCCTAAGGTGTATGCAGCATGACTTATTTTTCTAGAATAAGATTTTTTTCCTAATAATTTCGGAATGGGACTGAATGTCTGCGAGAAGGTAAGTAGTAAACTACCGTACCGACTCTGAAACTAGAGAATCCAAAGAAGGGGTAGAGGTGTGTCAAACAACACCTCGCGTGAACCACAGTGTGTGTAAGTGTACGGTCAAAGACTCGATAGAAAGTACAATGACATTATAAGGAAAGCAGTAACAAATAGTGTTTTCTCAAACAAATAAGGAGCACAAGTTTGGCTTTGGCTTGCGTCCTTTTAAATATAGCAATGTAGCAACTCATAAATAACAGGAGATAAAATAAATAAACAAACATCCCTCGAATATCTACTTCTTAAACTAAGTCTACTAAAGTCAAAACCTAAGGTATGCTCCCCAGCAGAGTCGCCATTCTGTCATGCCCTATTTTTAACGGGTAAAAACTAGTTCACAACTTATGACTATGTTTCCTCTGGTTCTGCAAATTTTCAGAGTCGCCACCTAATTTTAGGAAATATTAGGAAACCAATTGTAAAATGTAGACTCCATTTTTTAGTCTTTGAAACCTGTGAAATTCTAGCTAAGGGTTTTATTTACCCCAAGGGGAAGGTATTAAGCATCCTTCAGAGCCTATCTGAGGACAGTCTTTAAACTTAGTTTAATTAATACTAGAGGGGGATTATTTAATTATTTCCTATTTATTATCACCTAATTAAAGAATTGGGAAAAAGAAACTACTCTCTCAACACTATTTGTATAAAGGGGGTTTTAAAGTAAATATAACTATGTGAGTAAATGCATATTTATAAAGGAAGTAGTTAATGCTAATGTATGCATGAAGAAAATATGTATGACATTTATTTTATATGAGAATAGTAAGTGTTATATAGAATAAGGAGATGTATATTTTTATAAGAAAATAACCTACATATGTGATAATATATCCTAGGTGAATACTAAAAAAAATAGTTATGATGACACGATAATACTATATGTGTACATGTAATGAAAATACGACTAAGGGAATTAAAAAATAAGATAGTACATGTATGGTATGCGCGTATGAAAATAGTATGTTGGTATACCCATAATAAAGGAAAGTAATTAAGACAAGATGTAAAATTATATATATTAGGAATATATATATTGTTTTCAAAAGAGTACGTATGCATATTTTAGAAGATGAGGTATAATATGATTGTTGTATATAATGTATACTAAAGATAAGTATTTATAATATAATGTACATACGTATGTATGTGATGAGAAAATGATTAAAGGTATTTAAAGTAAGAATAGTATACATACATGTAAAATAGAATCTTTGTATATAAATGTTACACCTCGGAAATTTCTCCGTGAACGTACAACGAGTAGACCAACGAAGTGTATGAGTGTGTGATGTTTTACTAAGTAGGGAATGACTATTTATGAATTTTGGAAATGAGAAAGTTACAGATCTGCACTTTGACCCAGTTGGTCGTAAAATAGAATACCGTAAAGTAGTTTACGGACCGTAAACTGCCATCGTCCTCCAACATTACAAAAACTTCAACTTTCTGCCAATTGACGAAATGGTTAAATACGACTCAGAATATGGACCGTAAAGTGACATACGGCCCGTAAACTGTGACCGTAAACCACCATGACTTCAGCAAACCATTATGTTTCTGATATGCTTAAATACGGTCGTGAAGGATGGACCGTAAACCAGAATACGGCCCGTAAACTGGGTTTACGACCACTGTGCATCCCGACTACTGTTCATAAAAATCAGATTCTGTGATTAATATAAGGGACCCTTTTCATTCATTTTCATTTCATTTCTCATCTACACAACTCAAGAGAACTCTAGAACATTCCAAACATTTCATCCACAAGAATTTAAGGGAAATTAGTGGTCAACTACATGAAATCCATGGAACCAAGGGTGTGAAGCTCATCAAAGTTCATCTACACCAAGAAATTGCAAATGAAGTGAAATAGGGTTTTTGGCATAAAAGAGTGTTGTTGCTCAAGGCTTGTTCCAACACTACCCAAGGTAAGTTTGATGACCTTCTCATGATGATTGAAGCATTAATACATTGAAACACATGAATTATAGAAGAGTGTAGTAAATGGGTCATAAAATGTGAATAGTGTCATAGTTGAATGATAGTTGGATTGCATTATGAATGTTGATGAGTTGGGAGTATAAATATGTTATAAATTGTCACGACCCCACTAGAAGTCGTGACGGGTTCCCGATACTACTATACCGAGCACCTCTTATCTTGCATCCTACTTTTACTACTGAGTGGGCCGTATGGACGATACCGTTATTGCTTTACTCAACACCATCATTAATAGGATACTCGTAAACAAGTGTCAGTAAACTTTACTAATATATTATACAGCGACAGGGATGAACAAGATTGTGAAACATCTGACTGTACATATCTGTCTACGAGCCTCTAAACAAAATACATATATTCACAAGGAGGGCCGGGTTCTGCCGTGCCCAAATATATACACAAAAGTAGTACCGATAAACAGAAGCTCCGGAACAACTGGAGCGCTCTCAATGTACCGCTGGTGGAGCTCCTAGGGATCGAACGCGTCTACCTGCTTACCTGCGTGGCATGAAACGCAGCGTCCACAAGAAGGACGTCAGTACGAGTAATGTACCGAGTATGTAAGGCATGAATAATATTATACGAGAGATACATAGCATGAATAATGACAAAGAAAATATAGAGCATATCATGAGATAGAAGAGCAACGTGTACATTCGAGTGCCTTATAGGTCGGATGCCATGCATGCTTATCTTTCCTTTGAAAACATTTCTTTTTCATATACATAGAAAATAGAACATATTATACTACCGAGTAATATCGGCTCCCATTCATGTAACCAAATATATCCCGCGTCCGGGACAATATTGACCGATGTGGGATTTGCCTGAACCAATGTGGGATTTGCCTAAACCAACGTGGGATTCGCCTAAGGCTAGCCTTACACTCACCCCCCTTTGGGACTCAGCGTTCTTGCTGAGGTTTGCCCCACCACTGGGTTTACCCCACCACCGGCTCTGATACCAACTGATCAGGTGGCTATGCGTCTATAGCGCCTCACCTTTTTCCTTACCACATATACATATACATATATCATGTTCACGTATCATATACATATATCATATACATATATCATGTAAGCAGCATGCGAGAGAGCCCAAAGAATGTTATGTCTCTATCGGAGTGACGTAAGGTCGGTAACCTCCGAATATATTATGGAAGACTCGATGGACAAGTATACTTACCGACACCTGAAGGCTCAGAAACAAGTTTCGGGTCAATCCGACTTAGTATAAGAAAGTTATGGGCGTTTGAAGTACAGAACCTTCTACAAGCGTTTCAGAAGCTATTTTTGGAAAATCAAAGCAACAATCATATCAAGTACCTTTCAGATTTCGTTATGGATCAAATCAAATATAGCTTTTGGAACCATATGTACATATCTAAATATATCAAAAACTCAAAGGAATAATCAAACGTGCTTTCATTTGAAAATCAAGACATTAGTCATATCAATTATCTCTCGAATGCCATTCGGAAACATATCAACCGAACTTTGGACATTGTAGATAGGCATCAAAACCATATGAAACAGCTTATGGAAATCAAGAACGTTAGCCATCCTAGTGGCTCTAAGAATGGGAGTTTCTTTGAAATCATACATATACTTTGTCTTGTTGGTTTCACAAAGATCATGCCAAATGAAAGAAAGGGTAAGCCTTACATACCTGCTCCGCGTCCTATTAGCTACGCTTAATTGTCCAAGCTCGCTATCGCTAGTCTACATTCAAGAAGATTCACATAATCGTTAGATTCATCATCATATACTTGTCTTAGTCCTTCAAATGAATTCATTTATATTCTGCCGAAATTTTGGCAGCATTTCCCCTGTAAATACACCATCCCCGAGAATCTAACTCGGCCAATTTCATCAACAACAATCTGAGAATTCAACTCGGCCAAATTATCAACAACAGTACCAACAATCATACTAACAACTTCAACAATCAATCCAAAATATATTCTAGCATTAGCAACCTTCGTCACACAATTCAATGACATTTCATTTATATTCAATTCAGTCACATATAATCCAACTAACACCAATGATCACACATTCAAGTATTAATCCGAAATCTTTCTAACAAGATTCAAGAATACTTCAAACAATTCACATAACATTCAAAACAACCCAATCAACATACTACTTCACCCGAGACCTTCCAAATTCAACAAGAACAATAACAACACATTTCCTTCTTTCAAGTTCATAAACCATACCAACAATTTACACACTAACAACATCATTTTCCATGAATATAAGAAATGATCTTTAACATCACATTAGCTTCCAAACAACTCTCCAACACTTACAACTTTAACTAGAATCATTAAACTTTCATTCCCCTCATAGATTCCATTACAACAACAACCAAAATACTAAGTAAAATTGATTCATTTTCTTCCACACCACACCATATCCACACGGCCACACACTACATATACACGGCCACATATAACATCCCTATTTTCATGAATTTCATTCACTTTTACATACTACAACATACATAATCATTCATAAAATATAAGAAAAGGATTAAACCTTTCCTTTTCCCCTTAACTTCTCACTTGGCTAGAATTGTAACTTGTAAGAATAGATGTTTTACTTGCTCCAATGACCACTTCACTTTGCTAGGGACCTTTCAATGGGTTGTTTAGCTTGAAGAAAATAATTTTTGATCATTTTTTTCCAAGGTTATTGTTTGGTTGGGGTATGGCCGAATGGCCTCTTATTTTTTTGCCTTCTCTTTTTGTTCTCCAAGCTTCTTGAAATTTCCAAGTGATAAGATGAAGATTATGATGACTTAGTAATCTTTTATCTTATTCATTAAGCCTCTATGTGGGCCTAAGCCCACTCCATTTGGACGGCCAAGTGGCCCATTAACTCAAGCCCATCTTTTCTTTTCTTTTTTTGTTTTGTAATTCATGAAAATTTATTTTCCAAATTCCAAATTTTCCCTTAGCTTTCTTCCATATTTTCTATGAGCCATCTTGCGAATTTCCCTTTTTGCCCCTAGCCTTTCTTAATATTCCCACTTCAAAAGTTTTATAAACAACTTGTGTATTAAACAAGGTCAAAATATAGCCCTGTCCTTAACTTCTTGCAATTGTCTTGATTTATCCAAATGTGCAAAAATGCGGGATATAACATAAATGACGTGTAGACCATGAAATAGGTGTGATGTATGAGAAAATGTGATGATGAGCTAAAGCCCATAAATGTGGAGAAATTGGAGAAAAATGGTGGATGTGGTAAATGTAGATAAATGATGATTGTTGAATACAATATTGTGAACGTTGTTGTGAGCGTTTGGGAGTTAATATAGAATATGGGAAAAGTAGTATAAACAAAGGAAGTGCCGCCCAATTTTCCCTAGAAATAGTAGCGCGTTCTTATAGTCGATTAACTAATGTAAATGCGAATTCTCTTTTGAAGGTAGAAACGCGATATCGAAGGAGAACAAGCGAACGATAGCTTAGTTAAACGTCAAAGGTATGTGAGGCTAGTCCCTTCTTTCTAATGGCATGAATCTCATAGCATAATTTTCCTCCTCGTCATGAGTCCCTATATTCCGGAAAGCTAAAAGCCTATATCCATGAGTGGTAATGTAAGATGAGAGATATGATATGATGATCTTAAAATGGCATGATGTTATTTATTGCTTACACTCACCTTATATGTTAGTTCTTTCAAGGTGAGACAGGATGTCGATAATTGCTCCATAATGAAATCGGGGGATCACGACCTTACGTCACCCCGATAAAGTAAAGTTGTTCATAAGCCTTATGCATGTATTGTGATAAGTATGTTACGATAAGCATATTATGATGAGCATGTATGATGATGATATAACACCGCGCCTAGTTGGACGGGCAGTCACCGCTAAGGCGGGCAGCTATACTATACACCATGGCCAAATGGCATTGGTAGACACCACTAGTGGGCAGCATGAGATGATACCCCGGACGCGGGAGGCTTGGACGCAGGCTAATGTTATGATTATCACACCGATCCGATATGGACGGGCAGCTTATACATTACTACACCGTACCTATATGGGCGAGCAGTTTATACATTATGCATACATGATATGATGACGAGTATGAGTAAGACAACATGCTTAATTCTTTTATACATGACAGTTAGATATAGATGTCCCATATTGATATTTCCTTTATGTTATCGTTCTATTTCATTGTTTATACCTCTCATACTCAGTACAATATTCGTACTGACGTCCGTTTTCTTTGGACGCTGTGATCATGCCCACAGGTAGACAGGGAGGAGAGCTCGACCCAGACCAGCAATAGCCGTCAGCTGATTGAAAGCACTCCTTTGTTCGGGGGTGCTTATGATGATTATTTTGTGTATATTCATGTATATGTATTTTTGGGCATGATGGGGTCCTGTCCCGTCCTTATGCTTAGCACTCCAGTAGAGGCTCGTAGATGCGCAGTGTCACGACCCAAACCCGTGGGCCATGACTAGTGCCCGACCTGGACACCCGTATACGTACCTGTTAGATATAGTCATACAGAATCTAAGAATAATAAGGAAACTTATAAAGGAAATCTAAGGTTCATAATGTCGTCATACATATATGTCCAGATAAACTATCTCTTGAGGAGTTACAACTAATCATATCACAAAAGGATACGCAAGCTGAAGGGGCTGCCACTACATATCAATATCATACGCAAGCCGACAAGGCTGCCACTACATACGAACATCATATCATATGCAAGCCGACACGGCTGCCATTACAGACAAACATATCCATAGCACATCGTATAGACACAACTGAACAGAACTTATACACAACCCACACATATGGCTACAGACCTCTAAGAGTACTAGTAGCGAAATATGACGGGACAGGGCCCCGTCGTACCCCTGGATAACATATATATATATATATATATACATCATAAGACTTGTACTAAAATCTAGGCTCCTGAACAACGGAGCTTTCCAAGACAGCTGAAAGGAAATCCTAAGCTGGGGGACCACCAAATCGAGCGTCTGTACCTGCGGGCATGAAACGCAGTCCCCCGAAGAAAGGGGGTGAGTACGGAATATGTACTGAGTATATAAACCATGAAATACAGTAAAAGGATCATAACTGAAATAGGGAGTACAGAAAACAAGTACAATGTCCAGAATACCAAAACACTTGCCCTTTTGAAACATAAATCATGCATGTCAATATCATATATCATACCCGGCCCATTATGGGACTCGGTGAACATGGTCTCCACCCCGTCTTTGGCGCCATAACACAACATAACTCCATAAACACAGCATAACGCCATAACATAGCATAACTCCATCATATATATATATATATATATATCATATTCCAGCCCTTTAGTAAGGGACCCGGTGAACAATGCAGTGGAACTGTGCACGATAACATATCCTGGCCCAGGACTCAGTGAAAGACATATTGAGACACGCACGAGTGGAGTAGTGAGCAACCATATGCAAATTAAAACATTTTCAAAGACTCAATGGAATAATCAAACGAACTGTCATTTGAAAATAGGACATTAGCCATACCAAATACCTTTCGGATATCACTGTGGGTTATATCAGAATAGAACTTCTGGAATCATATATACGTATCAGGGTATATCAAAGGCTCAATGGAATAATCAGCACGAACTATCATTTGAAAATCAAGACAATAGTCATATCAAATACCTTTCGAATGCCACTCGGAAACATATCAAACATCCATCGGATGTCATCATAAAGTATATCAAAGAGCCTTAGGATTCATAGTCATATGTCAACATAGTATGAAACATCTTATAGAAGTCTGGACATTAGTTATCATAGAGTTCCTAAGAATAGGAACTGATATACATCGACTATTATCCAACGTACAGAAAACTAAAGATGGAAGCTCAATCACTTAAGAGTTCTAACATCAAGAAGTGAATAAGAATCATAAATCACGCTCAAAACGTATGAATAGAATTACCCCAAAGTTCATATCATTCATCGCTTAGATCTAAGACATGCCAAAAGAAAGAAGGAACAACTTTACATACCTATTATCGACTATTCGCAAACCCGTTCGCTTCGTCGCTCTTTTAGCCTATTTAATGTAAAAGTAACGCTATCCTTAGTACTATACTTTCTAGTTCGTAATTCCGCAGCTCATCGCTTATAGAACTTATTCTTTAACTCATAATTCCTCGTATTAGGGTTTCTCATTAGTTAAGGACTTAATGAAAATCGGGCAACATTTCCCCTATATATTCGCCTAACCCGAATTTTCAATTATTCTCCCGTTAACACAGAAATACCAACAATAGAGATATACATACAAAATTCTCACAATTCAGCCCATAACAATCCTAACAATCCAATAACCCTTTTTAATCCTTTTCAACCCACAATTTCGTATAACAACGATTTCATGTATTTTCTTAATTCCAATTTCGCCCAATCCAATTTTAATCCTTCCATTACAACACTATTAACATAATTACACCATAAAATAAGAAAATCTTACAAAAATTTCTCAGAGGAATTTCTATGCTCAATTGCTCCAATTTTACAATTTCTTCTTCTCCAACTTAAAATCCAATGTTGCTATCACCTCCTTGAATTTGTATTTCACTTCGAACTTGATTAATTAAGCAACAAAATAAAATTTTTTTCTTCAACCATGGCTGGCCGAGACCAGCCATGGAAATGCTCCCCTTTTTTTTTCTTAAGTAAATTTTTTGGAACTGAACTTAATTGTCAACTTTGTTCACAAACCATACCTTATATATGGTTGTCCCCTAAGGGACACGTACCCCTTCCCTTGTGACTCACCATTTTTTTTGATTTGTCATTCTTTTTTATTTATTTATTTCGGGTGGGTCCCACTAATTATATTTAACTTAATTAATTTAATTAATCACTAATTCTTACTTAATAATCTAATCACAATTAATTAGTTCCTAATCTCCAATAATATCTCTACACTAAATAAAATTTATAGACAATTTATGTAATAATTAAACTTGAAAATTAAAGGTTCCTATTTCACGTCCGAAAATAATTCTGCCTTTAACTTGAGTCGATTTGCTTGCGAATAATTCGACGTATAAATATACGGGGTATAACACGCAGTGTGGGTTAGATGGTCTCACGAGATGCTATTATATGTATATATTATTTTGATGGCCGAGAGGCAAATGTATTTAAAGAGTATTTATGTTTCCATATAAAATATGATTTTCCTACAATTTGAGTATAAAACTGATAAAAGACCATTAAATGAGCAAGATAAGTAGTAGCACGAGTGGTGCTCGGTGGCTAGCCCCGGGTACCCGTCATGGCCCCTAGCTGGGTCGTGACAAAAGTGGTATCAGAGCGGTTCAGTCCTAGGAAGTGTCTACGAGCCGTGTCTAGTAAAGTCTTGTTTATGGTGTGTTGCGCGCCACATCAATAAACAAGAGGCTACAGGGCATTTAGGAAAAATGACCATTCTTCTTCCTATGAGATTGTGCGATAGAGCCATGTATAAGATTTTATCCTCCCTAATAGTGTATTGTCATTGTAGAATGCCGCCAAAGGGGAAGGCTACAACCGCCCAGAAGGGCAAAACTACGGCAAAGAGGCAGGTAGAAAGAGAGCCTCCGATGAACATAGAAGAAGGTGAATCACACAATGAGGCCTTGTCTAATACCTCTTCTACCCCACCTAATGTGGAAGAGCAAGGAGGAGCTCCAGCTCAAATTCCTCCACCGGTTGCTTCGGGTCAACAAGTGACCGAGGCCATTAAGTTATTGACACAATTGGTCGCCGCACAGGCACAACGACAAAGTACGAGTTCGAGTGATCGGGCAACAAGTACCAAAGCCCGTGATTTTATGAGCTTAAATCCTCCGGAGTTTTTCGGGTCAAAGCCGGATGAATACCCGCAAGGTTTCATAGATGAGGTACTGAGGACATTGAAGATTGTCCATGCCTCCGAAACTGAATCCGTGGAGTTGGCATCTTATAGACTCCGGGATGTGGCTGTTTTGTGGTACAACAACTGGGTATTATCAAGAGGAGAGAATGCGTGTTACACCTCGAAAAATTTTCCGTTGGTACGCAAGTGAATGACCTAGTGATGAGCACGAGTGTATGATGTTTCAGGGAGTAACAAACGACATTTGACGACCCTAAGTGAGATTCCGAAGGCAATCTCAATAAGAGAGGTTATGCTCCGTAATGAATAATTATAGGTTTTAGAAATGTGGAAAGTTGCAAGTTTGCATTCTGGCTAGTTGGTCGTAAAGTGAAATACGGACCGTAAAGTGGTATACGGTCCGTAAACTGCCATGTCGTATTTTGGCTTCCAAAACTTCTACTTTCTGCAGATTGATCAAATGGTTAAATACGACCCAAAATACGGACCGTAAAGTGGTTTTGGCCCGTAAACCGTGATCGTAAATCACCATGCTTCAGCCTGAGTTTTTGGTTCTGTTATGATTAAATACGACCATGAAGGACGGTCTGTAAACTGGAATACGGACCGTAAACCAAGTTTACGACCACTGTGTAAGTCAAATAAGATTTTCAAGTCATTAAATAAGGGGACCAAGGCTTATTTCATTTCACTTCTACATCACACCCCTTCTCTCTAAAACATCTCTCTACATTTATTCCACAAGAATTCAAAGATATTTGGTGACCAACAATATAAAACAAGTAAATCAAGAGTAAGAAAACCATCAAAGATCATCCAAGGTCAAGAAATCCAAATGGAGATAAACTAGGGTTTTGCTCAAAGTGGATTATTATCAACTAAAGCTTGTTCCTACAACATCTAAGGTAAGATTCATGATGTTTATATGTTGTTTAAGATATTGGAGAGTTGAAATACTTGGAGTGTAGAAGAATATGGTAAAATGGGTCATGAATGATGAATAGTGCCATTTAGAGAATTAGTTGGAATCGAATCATGATTGTTGTTATATTGTGACATGAATGGGTTATAAATGACGTTGAAAGACCATGAAATAGACATTGTATGTGAATGGACGAAATCATGTGTTATAGCCATAGATATGGGCAAATGAAAGTAAATTGAGGAATGTGGATAATGTGAATGACTAATGGCCATTGTTATGATATTGTGAATGTATTGTTGACGTTTGGGAGTTGAATTATGATGTGAAGGAAATGTTGTCCGATTTTCCCCTAGTTTTAGCCATGTGTGCTAATTATCGATTCTAATGATAGTATGACTTTAATGAAGGTAGAAACGCTAACGTTGGAGGGGAACGCGCAAGTGTAGAATAGTGCGACGGAAAGGTATGTAAGGCTAACCCTTCTTTCATAAGGCATGGTTCTTTGGCCAAACATCTAAATCCTCTATACGAGTATGTTGTCTTCCAAATGAATTGATCTTCCGAGCTTGTAAGCTCACGATTCTTGATACGCTACGATTGTACTAAGTTTCTCGTATTACGAGTAAGCCTATTAAGGTAGAAGAGGTGGATGACGATAGTAGTGATAATGCTATTGATGATGACTATAATGATAATAACGATGACGATTATTATGACGACGATTAAAAGTAAAGATGTTTGTGAGCTATTATATATATGTACGACTATTATAGAACCCCGAGCTTATGAGGCCGGGTATGATATGTAAATAAGTATGCATACGATTACATAATGTGCGCGCACCTTTGTAGAGGTACGGATAACCCTGAAGCCTTGGTAGGGCCAGGTATGAGTAACCTTGAGCCTTGGTTGGCCAAGTATGTATGAAATACCGATCCTACGTGGTCGGGTATGCTATGGAAATACTATGTATATGATATGAGTACGAATATGATATGACTATGTATATGAATGTGAATAAGGGCATGTATACGAATACGAGCACATATATGGTACGGGTACTATCACGAAATACGGATAATGATGTATGTACACAAATACGTATTAGCAAGGGAAAGTTCCTATGAAAGGCAAGTAAGTGCATATGACGACAACATTGCCATCTCCCATCCTATGCTATTTCTTATGTTGCTGTTTATGCTTCTGTATTGATATTGATCATGCTTTACATACTCAGTACATTCTTCGTACTGACGTCCTTTTGTTTGTGGACGCTGCGTCATGCCCGCAGGTACACAGGGAGACAGGCTTGATCCATAGCTGCTTTCTCAGAGACTTCACAGCAGAGCTCCATTTCATTCGGAGCTATAGCTTTTGGGTACTTATTCTTTTGTGTACATAATTGTGGGCATAGCGGGATCCTGTCCCGCTCATGCGATATGTTATGCTCTCCTTAGAGGCTCGTAGTCACGTGTGTATGATTAGACGTGTCCGGCCTTGTCGGCCTATATTTTGTATATCTTTTGATAGCCTCGTCGGCTTATATACATTTGATGTGGCATAGATGTCAATGATGATTTAAAGATGTTGTCGTCCAATGGGACTAGCGTGATTAATAAAAAAAAAAGATGTATGTTTAATCGTATGGCTCACCTAGATATAAGTATATGTGTAAGCCAAGGGTGCCCGGGTGGGCTAGCACCGGGTGCTCGTTGCGGCCCTCTAGACGGGTCGTGACAATGCGCCTCCTCCGGTTTGGCAAGAATTTGTGGATGCATTTATTTGTCACTACTTGCCACCCGAGGTCCGCCGAGCTAGAGCGGACAGGTTTCTAAATCTGAGGCAAGAAAATATGAGCGCTCGGGAGTATAGCATGCAATTTAACTCCTTGGATAGATATGCCCCGGCTATTGTGGCCGACATGGGAGACCGGGTACATAGATTTGTAAGTGGCCTAGGGCCACATTTATTCAGAGATTGCTTAACGGCTTCCTTGCAAGACGGGATGGATATTTCTCGAATACAGGCCCATGCTCAGAATTTGGAGGGGCGACAACAACCACCAAGAAATGACCGCGATAACGAAAGAAGGCAAGGCAAGAGGGCTAGATCTATGGGAGCAGGCAGTGGTTATAGAGGGGGATCAAGGCAGACATATTCTTGTTACTCCGGCCAGTCGGTGACCAGTGCACCTCCTCAATTTACAGGTAGGAGATTTGATCGCTCCTTCCGCTTAGAACAGGGCCAAAGTTCGAGAACTCCAGATTCCCAGTTCAGGGAAGATTATAGTCAGAGGAGACCCCTGGTAACGCGATGCAGCCAGTGCGATAGATTTCATTCCAGACAGTGTCGCCAGGGTTCAGACGCTTGCTACACTTGCGGCCTAGTTGGGCACATGATGAGAGATTTCCCGTCAATGAGTAGTAGAGTTGGAATTCAGCCCACAGGTTCAGCAGCTGGTTCTTCCTCAGCACGCCCGGCAGGACAGATTCCCCAGATGTCAGCAGGCCGAGGTAGAGGTAAAGGGGCAACATCTACTTCAGGTGCCACTCAGCCTCGTGTATATGCTTTAGCCGGACGGCAGGATCTTGAGTCCTCCCCGGATGTGGTTACAGGTACATTGTCTATATTCTCCCGTGATGTATACGCGCTGCTAGATCCGGGTTCTACTTTTTCTTATATTACTCCATATGTTGCTGGTTGTATTGGGGTGAAACCTGAACCAATTAAACCTTTTGAGGTACTCACTCCGGTTGGTGATCTCGTGATAGCAAGGCAAGTGTACAAAAGTTGTGTCATTGTGATATGTAATCGTCAGACCAAAGCTGATTTGATCGAGCTGAAAATGATAGATTTCGATGTAATCATGGGTATGGATTGGTTGGCCTCGTGTTATGCAAATGTTGATTGCCGCACAAAAGTGGTTCGATTCCAATTCCCGAAAGAGCCCATGCTTGAATGGAAGGGTAATGTAGCATCCCCAAAGGGTAGGTTTATTTCCTACCTTAAGGCAAGGAAAATGATAGCCAAGGGTTATATTTATCATTTAGTTCGGGTTCATGACACCGAGGCAAAGCCGCCAACTTTCCAATCAGTTCCGGTCGTGAATGAATTCCCAGATGTGTTTCCAGACGAACTTCCAGGACTTCCCCCAGAAAGGGAGATTGACTTCGCCATTGATGTGTTGCCGAACACCAAGCCTATTCCTATTCCTCCTTATCGAATGGCTCCGGCAAAATTAAAAGAGCTAAAGGCGTAGTTGAAAGATTTGCTGGAAAAGGGTTTTATTAGACCCAGTTCATCACCGTGGGGAGCACCGGTCTTGTTTGTAAGAAAGAAAGACGGATCTCTACGAATGTGTATCGACTACAGGCAATTGAATAAAGTGACGATAAAGAACAAATATCCTCTTCCGAGGATTGATGATTTATTTGATCAGCTACAGGGTGCCAAATGGTTTTCAAAAATAGATTTGAGATCGGGTTACCATCAGGTAAGAGTTAGAGAAGCGGATATTCCCAAGACGGCCTTCAGAACGAGATATGGTCACTATGAATTCCGAGTGATGTCGTTTGGGTTGACTAATACTCCGGCCGTGTTTATGAACTTGATGAATAATGTGTTCAGGCCACTCTTGGATTTATTTGTAATAGTATTTGTTGATGATATTCTGGTATATTCTCGCACTGAATCATAACATGTAGATCATTTGTGAATTGTTCTTGGAATTCTTCGAGCCCGGGAATTATATGCAAAATTTTCAAAGTGTGAGTTTTGGCTGAATTCTGTAACATTTCTGGGCCATGTCATTTCAAATGATGGCATTCGAGTCGACACTCAGAAAATTGAAGCTGTGAAGACTTGGCCAAGGCCTACGACGCCTATAGAAGTTCGTAGTTTTCTGGGTTTGGCAGGATACTATAGAAGATTCGTAGAGGGATTTTCATCTATTTCAGCCCCATTCACGAAGCTAACCCAGAAGTCAGCCAAATTTCAATGGAATTATGCTTGTGAGCGCAGCTTCCAAGAGTTGAAAGACAGATTGACCTCAGCTCCGATCTTAACACTTCCCGAAGGGTCAGAGGGCTATCTGGTGTATTGTGACGCTTCCGGTGTTGGACTAGGATGCGTATTGATGCAGCATGGGAAATTTATTTCATATGCTTTGAGACAATTACGGAAAAATGAAGGGAATTATCCGACTCATGATCTCGAATTGGCTGCAGTTATTCATGCCATAAAGATATGGAGGCATTATTTGTATGGTGTGCATGTTGATATCTATACAGATCACAAAAGCCTTCAGTACATTTTCAAGCAGAAGGAGTTGAACCTGCGGCAGAGGCGGTGGTTAGAATTATTGAAGGATTATGATGTGGACATTTTGTATCACCCCGGAAAAGCGAATGTAGTAGCCGATGCGCTTAGCCGCCGATCAATGGGCAGTTTATGTGAAGCCCCTCCGAAAAAGAAAGAAATGGTTCATGAACTCCGCCAATTAGCTAATCTTGGAGTGCGGGTGATTGATTCGGGTAATGCGGGGATTGACATCAATGACCCCACAACTTCGTCCTTAGATGTAGAAGTGAAAGAACGGCAATATGAAGATCCTCAATTACGTCACTACAGAGACACATCTTATGGAAAAGAGAAGTCTTCATTTGAAGTTTCTATAGATGGAATTCTTAGGTACCGAGGCAGATTATGTATGCCGAATGTAGCAGAATTGCGCAGATGAATTCTTGAAGAAGTATATTGTTCCCATTATTCTATTCATCCAGGTGCAACTAAAATGTATCATGATCTCAAGATGATGTATTGGTGGGATGGCATAAAGAGAAACATAGCCGAATTTGTAGCGCAGTGTCCAAATTGCCAACAAAGTAAAGATCGAACATCAGAAGTCAGGAGGCTTATTGCAAGCAATAGAAATCCCTACTTGGAAATGGGAAGTGATCAACATGTATTTTATCGTGGGGTTACCTCGTTCTCGAGGAAAGTATGATTCCATATGGGTGATCGTGGACAGATTGACGAAAGCAGCCTATTTTCTCCCAGTTAAGACTACATATTCAGCTGAAGATTACGCAAGGTTATATCTCAAAGAAATTGTGCGACTCCATGGTATACCATTATCTATTATCACAGATAGAGGAGCACAGTTTACAGTCAGGTTTTGAAAGTCCTTCCAAGAAGGTCTAGGTACTCAAGTGAAGCTTAGCACGGCATTTCATCCACAGACTGACGGACAGGCCGAACGTACTATTCAGACCTTGGAAGATATGCTACGAGCATGCGTGCTGGATTTCGGTGGAAGTTGGGATGATCATTTACCGCTAATCGAATTTGCGTACAATAATAGTTACCATTCCAGCATTCAAATGGCTCCTTATGAAGCTCTATATGGAAGGAAGTGTAGATCCCAATCGGATGGTTTGAAACAGGAGAAGCACAATTAATAGGCCCCGAATTGATTCAGCAGGCGGTAGAAAAAGTTAAGGTGATTCGAGATCGATTATTGACAGCCCAAAGCCGTCAAAAGTCTTATGCGGACAATCGCCGACGAGACTTGGAATTCCAAGTTGGTGATTGGGTATTTTTGAAAGTATCGCCAATGAAAGGGGTGATGAGATTTGGTAAGAAAGGGAAGCTAAGTCCTAGATACATTGGACCCTATAAAATTATCCGCAAGGTGGGTCATGTAGCCTATGAACTGGATTTTCCTTCGGAGCTTGAATCAGTCCATCCAGTCTTCCACGTTTCGATGCTCCGCAAGTGTATTGGAGATCCCACAAAGATTGTCCCGATAGATGATGTGCAAGTGACAGAAGAACTAACCTATGAAGAGGTGCCTATCGCTATTTTAGACAGGAAAGTACGAAGACTCTGAAATAAAGAGGTAGCTTCAGTCAAAGTCGTATGGCGAAAAAACAATCGGGAAGAAATGACTTGGGAAGCAGAAGAGAATATGAAGTCTAGGTATCCACATTTATTTCGACCCCCAGGAGAGGTTCAAGATGAAGCGCCAGCGATATAAGGTATGTATGTTTATTTTCATGCCTTTGGTCGCGTGTGGCCATAGATATGTCGATGTTGTGATGTAGCCCTGTGAGGCGATGATATTATGGGTTGTTGTGACAGGTTGGTAGTGCCAAATTACAGGGGAAACTCTGGCAAAATTTTCGTAGAATCCCGAGTGTTTAACATTCGAGGACGAATGTTCCAAAAGAGGGGAAGAATGTTACACCTCGGAAATTTCTCCGTGAACGTACAACGAGTAGACCAACGAAGTGTATGAGTGTGTGATGTTTTACTAAGTAGGGAATGACTATTTATGAATTTTGGAAATGAGAAAGTTACAGATCTGCACTTTGACCCAGTTGGTCGTAAAATAGAATACGTCCCGTAAAGTAGTTTACGGACCGTAAACTGCCATCGTCCTCCAACATTCCAAAAACTTCAACTTTCTGCCAATTGACAAAATGGTTAAATACGACTCAGAATACGGACCGTAAAGTGAAATACGGCCCGTAAACTGTGACCGTAAACCACTATGACTCCAGCAAACCTTTCTATTTCTGATATGCTTAAATACGATCGTGAAGGACGGACCGTAAACCAGAATATGGCCCATAAACTGGGTTTACGACCACTGTGCATCCCGACTACTGTTCAAAAAAATCAGATTCTGTGATTAATATAAGGGACCCTTTTCATTCATTTTCATTTTATTTCTCATCTACACAACTCAAGAGAACTCTAGAACATTGCAAACATTTCATCCACAAGAATTTAAGGGAAATTAGTGGTCAACTACATGAAATCCATGGAACCAAGGGTGTGAAGCTCATCAAAGTTCATCTACACCAAGAAATTGCAAAGGAAGTGAAATAGGGTTTTTGGCATAAAAGAGTGTTGTTGCTCAAGGCTTGTTCCAACACTACCCAAGGTAAGTTTGATGACCTTCTCATGATGATTGAAGCATTAATACATTGAAACACATGGATTATAGAAGAGTGTAGTAAATGGGTCATAAAATGTGAATAGTGCCATAGTTGAATGATAGTTGGATTGCATTATGAATGTTGATGAGTTGGGAGTATAAATATGTTATAAATGACGTGTAGACCATGAAATAGGTATGATGTATGAGAAAATGTGATGATGAGCTAAAGCCCATAAATGTGGAGAAATTGGAGAAAAATGGTGGAATATGGTAAATGTAGATAAATGATGATTGTTGAATACAATATTGTGAACGTTGTTGTGAGCGTTTGGGAGTTAATATAGAATATGGGAAAAGTAGTATAAACAAAGGAAGTGCTGCCCAATTTTCCCTAGAAATAGTAGCGCGTTCTTATAGCCGATTAACTAACGTAAATGCGAATTCTCTTTTGAAGGTAGAAACGCGATATCGAAGGAGAGCAAGCGAACAATAGCTTAGTTAAACGTCAAAGGTATGTGAGGCTAGTAGGCTCGAAGGAGCTCTTTGCTTTAGCCGGGGATGCAGGCTCGGTTCCTTGAGATGAAACCGAGGGAATATCGTGGGAAGTGGTTTCAGACATTTGGAAATATGAAAAGAAGAAGTTGAATGGATTCGAAAAGGAAGGTGAAAGAGCAAAGGAAACAGTCAAAGAGTTCAAAAATGGCAAAAGCAACAGGAGGAAGCAGCAACAGACGAGAACGACGAATGGAGAAGGTGGCGGTATCGATTCTTTTCACGTAGTACAAGAAGCAGATCAACTAGAACTGAGTTTTTCAGATGATTATGAGTAGAGATATAGAATGTGTAAGAGGCAGAAAACTTGAAGCAGAAAGATTAATCGAAGAGGTAAAATGTTCAAGTGAAGAGATGAAAGAGCCTTATATAGGCATGGGACTGTGACAGTTACAATTCCTCGACCAATCCAGGAGCGCCACGTACCCCATAATTAATGAGGAATGACTTGAAACGACGTGTGTGCGGCGGTTGTCAGAGCGGACCATCCGGGATAAGACACGTGGCCGATGGCAGAAGAACGTGGCGCAACTATTCCCGCTAAAAACGAAAAGGTAACGACGGACAAAGGGAGTCACCGGTTTAGTGATTCATCCACTCCCCGTCAATCCGACAAATCTACAATCCAGGAAGTGTGGGGACTATCTGTATACGGTAAAAATCAGGTACGTGTTAAACCGGTGGGACCGAAGGCCGAGGGAAGAAAGGGACAAGAACGTGCATGAAGGCTCCCGTTCTGAACCGGGGAAATGCTTGGACCGGAGCAAAGGAGGGGCATCATTTGGTCCGGATTCTTTCATGACCGGTTGTTCGAGGCCGTATGTCCGTTTGGTCGTGGCCGGTGGTCCGGGAGATCCGTTGCGCGGTTGCCACACGTCGATGACATCCTGCTATGTTCAACTGCCAATCGTACGGGTGTCAGACCGTACGGTCTACCTAATCCAACCTAACCCAACTCAGAGCTTTTTCATCATTATTTTATTATTCATGTTGTGTGAAGCCCATGGGGCACCACTATAAATAGGAGGCATTGTCCTCCTCTTGGGGGGTTGACTTCTACATTGCAAGAACTCTTGTAATAGCAATATATATACAAAACCTCCCTCTCATACATCAGATTCGATCCGTATTTGTTGTGCTTATTTCTTATGTTTCTCAAATCAAATAACGCTCATGTACTAGTAGATACACGAGTCTATAGCTAACCATTGATCATCAGTTGCTCCTTTATAGCATATTCTTATATTTCTTCTCTCTATCAAATAAGTACAAGATATAGCCACATATCCTATACCTCACCTACAATTTTAATTGATTATCCAAATCCGGGGTAAACACTCCAGATTTCCATTCTTGCCCATTGGTTCTTGTCACATCAAAATCTCATAGTTCCTCATTAGTTCAATCTAATTTCCTCCACCAGTATTGATTTGCTCCCCAATATCATTCTCCTTACTTTCCTGAAGTTGCTTCCCCTTTTCCTTCCCCTCCTTTTCTTGATGATTAGCTAACTCTTTGACATTCACTTGCTTACCAAAAGAAGCCTCCACCCATGCTTTTGCAAATTCCTTTCCCAAGTCATTTGCTTTTTCATTCAACAACTGACATTCCTTACTATTGTTGGAATTATTTCTCCTTGCTAGTTGAATCACCAACTGAATCTACTTCTACCTTCTGCTATGATCTGCTGATTTCGTATGTGATTTCACTACCTCCATTTCCTCTACAACATTTTGAAGTGCAACAAACATGTTAGCAGCAGTGACCTCCTGATTTGGTTCCTTGCCATTGGTCTGCCTTTTGATTTGCTCCCCCTTGTTTTCCTTATCTTGTTGTGTCTGATCTTCCTTTGGTTTCCAGTTTTGCACTAGCTTGTTATAGCCACCCTTATATCTTCCCTTTCTAGCATACTAGCCATTATTATCGTCTTTCTTGCCTTTGTTCTCTCCAGTATCAGGTGTAACAATTTTATCTCCATTTTGCTCCACATTCCCAACTATTTCCCCACTGGTAAGAACTTTAGGTTGTTCCTCCATACCTACAAGCTCTTGAACTTTCTCCTAATCCTCTTCCTTCTTATTAGGGTACAATTCAAGGTGAATTATAAATCATTCTTTTTCATTGTGACCTTGCAGTTTGCAATACTTAAGCATGTGATCATCGTTGATTTGTATCCATTTATCCACAATTTCACCGGTGCTCGCATTCTTCATACCAATATTTACCCTTTGAGGAAACTCACTTAGCAAGTCTACTTCAACTTTAACCCTTGAACAACTTGGCCTGGTTTGATTTCAAGTTGCCATACCCACTTGTAAGGGTTTTCCTACAGTTTGAGGTGCCTAACGAAAAAGTTTGGAGGTAAATATAGAAAAGAGATCCGTGCAATCGGGATAGTAGTTTCTTCATCAAGATCAAACCATGGAACTCACTTCAACATACGCATTGGATACCACCAATTCATATTGATTAATGTTGAAAGCAGGCTTTGATAATATATTAACGTAATCTTCTAGCAAAGTTGGACGTGACAAAACAGACCTATTCCTAAATAGACCGATACTACATTCACCTTTCAATTCACATTGTTTGAGAATAAGTTTGCAGAGTTCCTTGATGTCAAGCCAGCCATAAGAAAACTTTCTGATGACTGTGCCCTATAGATTCTCTCACAATATTATATGCTCTCTTTTTCATCCTATAAAACCCTAGGTTCTCCATGTAGATACATAACAAATTTTTGAGAATAAGTAACAAATTTTCAGAGAGACGAGGAAACAGAGTGGTGCTTAATGGTGGTTGAAGAGTAGTTGCGTATGTTTGTGATGGTAGGTGTTGTGTAGGAGCGTCAAAGATGATTGGGCACCCTCCTTGGCTGTGACGGCCATTGTTGCCGGAAAAGGAAAGGTTGTTACTAGGGTTTCGGCTAGGGGTTAGGTTTAGCTAGGCAGCGAATTTTTCCCCTCTGATTATGTCTAGAAATAAATATCCTACAAAATCTGATATGGTATGTTTTGTGAAGCAAATATGACACTTGGAAGAACGTAACAAGTGGAACAATTGTTTCAGGAACACAATAACACGTTTACATTCACCATAGGCCGGTGCTTGACAATAGATTCAAATACGACTAAGATTTTTGTATAATTAAAAAAAAATAAAAATTTAGGAAAAGAAATATCAACTTGTGAGAAGACTTCGTCATGAGTTTTTTTTATTAAACAAAGACGGGAAAGGGGAAGGTTTTAACAGTCTCCTTTGCATGTCATACTGAACTTTTGATACAAAATTTAAAGCAACCACCTAACAGCATATATACCTTCCCTTCTCATTGAAGGGATGACTTTTAACAACTTTTTTATCCCAAAGGAAAATTTGGTACACATTTCTATGTTTCCTCTCATATCACTGGAGGGTGACATAGAGCTGCAAAAGCAACTTAACGCCGTCAAATAGTTCCTGCAATCACAAAGTCTTCCTTTAAGATGTACTTTTCAACCACATCTTCACAAAGAAGGCATGATACAAGGATTATTAAGGATTCTGGACAATTTTTGGGTGAGTTGCAGCATAAATAGAACTGTTTGCATCAGTGTTGAGGTGGGAAAGAAGATGTTGAACATCTGGACGCAAATTTTCTGCTGCTCTTCCAAAAAGAACCAAAATTTCTGATCTGGGTTTACTAGATGCTTGCACTGCCCCTCCCTGCCCCTCGTAATGAATAACATGATGCCTGAGGAAATTAATTGTTTAATCAGTGAGGCAAAAGGGAGCCATAACTGCTGCAGAATAAATTAAGAATGTAAAAACAAATACATCAAAGAAAGCCACGAAAACACAGAAAACAGAAAAAGTTTCTTACAGGAAGTCGATAAGATCAGAGATTTCGGTTGCTTCAACAGATACTGGCAGCTGTGAGTTCCTCCCAAAGACATCCACCAAAATATTCAAAAGCAGCGACAGTGTCTGCCAGATGGTTTTGCAACATATGAAAGGGAACAAGATGGAAACAGAAACGACTTTAACAATGTGCCATCTTTCCTAACTTCAACCAATTTCAAAAATAATAAATTGAAAATAAATGATGAACATCTTTGCATACATAGAGATATTCATACTTCCAGTCCATGAGAAAGTATCTATGAGAATGTACAAAATAAGAGATAAAAATCTGGAGTCTCTGATGGGATCCATAATCAAAATGCAGATATCGTTTTAGTAGGTTGGTAGCTACCTTAAAGCTAATTCGTGATGAATCCTCACAATGCAGATATCATTTGTACGTGCTCACCTAAGCACGCATTACATCCACACTATGGATTTACACCAGAGATCAACATTGAGCCATTACTTGTTTACTCATTATGGATGAGCTAACCAACACGATAGAATAGGTCCCAAAGTTTATATTATTTGTTGAATATTTTGTGCTATTGACTAAACCAACGAGGGTGTAAATCAAAAACTAGAACTATGGATAAACACTAGAGAATCAGGGTTTTAGGTAGGTAGAAGTAAGACTGAATATATGCACCACAAGTTTAGTTAGCATAAGAAAAGTGAAGTATTAGAATAGGAGAGACACAGAATTTTCGAATTAAAGAGAAAGAACTTTCGGAGTAGGGATTCAAACCCTTGGCTCTGATTTCAGAGTAGGGACTTAAACTCTTGGCTCTACTAAAAGAAATTTTAGAGTAGAGGAAAAGATTCAGAGTAGGGACTCAAATCTTTGCCTCTGATAGAAATCAAGATGAGAGGAGGGCACCAGTCGCGTACAGAAATAGCAGCGCGGGTCGCCAAAGAGATGGTGTTACTTGAGTTGAGGGTCTTTCGGAAACAGCCTCTATACCTCCATGAGGTAGGGTCTGCGTACACTCTACCCTCACCAGACTCCACATGTGGAATTACACTGGGTATGTTGTTGGTCACCGAAGAGAGAGTGGCACCACAAAGGTCGCCATAGAGATGAATGATGTTTGAAAGGTGAGAGGTGCATCTATTGTTGGAGAGAGGAGTTGTACTAGATACCGAAAGGAAGGAGAGGAGACCCAAAAAAAGAATAAGAAAGCAGCATAGCAGCCAGAAGGCAAAGAAATCTCTTCTTCTGCTTAAGAGTTAAGACACCGCAGTCCCATAGCTAATATCAATAGTTGTTGATTCAGCGGAAGTTCTTCCTTGCTTTTTGATTCAACTCTGCTGCTAGGGCGAGCTAACTCCAAAACCCGTTGTCAGTTCGGATTGCAAGCGCAAGCTGTAAGAAGAAAATTGTTGCCAGGAGTGGCGACACGGCGACACACATTGGTCGGCACCGCCTGTCGGTAGCGAAAGCTATTTGTGTGTCTACCAAGATCTTAGAGGCTCTAATTCCATGTAAAACAATTAGAAAAGAAGAGATGCTGGCAATGAATTGCTTGATTATTCCTTCAAGCATGTTGAGTTTAATAAGTGTTTACAAGTAATCCTAAAAAGGAAAGGAAAGTAATTCCTATTTCTAATGACTCACTATAAGGACTCTAAACCTTTTCTATGTATACATGGTATGGGGTCTTTCCACATTAACAATTTCCTATTTTTTTTCAATTCTCTTAGCGCTGACACTATCCATCACTTCATTTCTTATACCCTATTGCCTTCTAGAGCCATTTTGGTCGCACCACTCAGCAACTTCATGGTGCTTGAAATGGGCATAACTCGGTCAGTTCGAGACGTCAGAATGTAAGCTAAGCTTATATAAACCCATGTGAGTATGAGGTGAAATGGAAGACAGCATCAGCACCTGTAAGTCGTACAATGACGTGGCGGACTCTACCATCTCTTTCTGTTCGCTTCCAGAGGTGCTTAAATGGTCATTATTCGGGTGAAGACATGGATGGGGTTAGGTAAGGGATTGTGGAACTTTGTTTTATACTGCTTACTTAGTAATTAATCTAGTTCTTTCATGTTTTCTTTTTACATGGCAAAACAAGGACTATTATGCAGGAGAATGGTCAAACCTGAGCATATAATATCAGCCTATCAAATTTAAGAAAAGATAAGAAAATAAGCTAGGTTTCCCTGAATATTGTAAATCAAATTCAAATCGCCAAAGTTACCCTTTACTGGTCCCACATTAAGAGAAAAATGAACATTAACTCGAAAGAATTTGTACCTTACTAAAAAGGGTGTGAGCATTGGCCAGCCTTGGAAGCAAAGGACCCATAATACGAAATGCTATTCTTAATACCGCAACAGATGTCACAGGCCTAAGGTGCTTAATGATAAGATGTGTTCCCTCGAGCCATTCTTGTGGGAGGTTACAGAAGAAAGCATGTAGCAATGCGACAATATTACCTAGAAGACCAATGATTACATCAGTACTAGCATTCCATGTAGCAGAAGACAATGTTGAGAAAGGCAAATAGCAGCTAAATTATACCTAGAAGAAGAAAAAGAACACTGTTTGAAAGAAAAACACGATGCAATAATATAAGTACCTCAAATGCAGTATTATTAAAAGAGATCACTTCTTACTTAAAGTGACTGAAGTGAGGTGAGGGTTAATGCGCTTCAACATGTCGACATGATGTGGGTCCAGTGATGTCCTCACATTTTGCGCACAAATGCATGTCACTTGAGGCAAGAAGCAGTAATTTTGTTCGAGCATTTCTTATTTTTAATTAAGAAGATTGTTCAAGGAATGACAAATTGAACAGCTTTTAGGGGTAATATATAATGAAAACTAAGAAGAGACTAAATTAAGGAGGACCCTAGAAGGATGCTTAGTACTGGATTGAAGGAGTATCAGTTAATTCCAAAACATATAAAAACATATGATGTTTAGATCTATCATAATCCTTGCGACGTCCGTGTCAAAACGACATGATTTGGGTGTGGGTATGGGATCCACACTCGATATGTTTAAACCTAACTTGGATGCTTTGACCACACTTCTGACCAAGAAATATAGTTTGATTTTGGACTTATATCATATATATATTCACATAAAGTACTACAGCACTTTGCTATTATACTAGATTTATGAATAAAATATGATACAAAGAATTTAATTATACTAACTTTAATTTACTAACTTCAATTACTTGTTATATATATACTTATATATGTCGTGATATACATTTATTAGTTGTATCTTAACACCCATACCTATGGTCCTATTTGTATCCTTGAATCCTAAGATTTAGGTGATGACGAATCTGACTTCAACATCTGCACCCCTGTTAGGTGCCCACACCCGTTTCTGAGAAACATAATAGTAAACTCATTTGATAACAAGATGGAGCATTTTAGCAGTATGAAGACATGGCCACTATTGCACCATGTTGACTTTAGTGAGACCTATCTACTGGAATTCTTCAATACCCTGCTTTCAAGCTAAAGATCTGACAACCGTAGTACTCCCTACGTCCCAAAAAGATTGTCATGATTCGGGTTAACTAACTAATGTTCGGTCTGAATTCGGTCAAACTAACTAACTATTTTGTTAGTTTGTAATTTTAGTCCCCATATTTGATATGATTTTGACTGTCTTAGTCAATAGAAGCTGTGAAGGGGGTGTATGTAGCGCTTCCAGAGGAGTACATTGTTTGTTGAGTTTGTTATATTAGATTTTAGCTGGATTGCAGAAGAGGCCCCCTATCTTTCTATTATTACTTTCTTTATTTATGCATTAGTCCTTTCTTATTTCCTAGTATAATAGCTCTGTAATGCCATTTTTGGTGAACTATCAAATGAAGTATCTCTTAGTTTTCTTCTTCCTTTAGCTTAATTCCATTTTTAGTTCCTGTTTCTTTTCAAAACTGTATCAGTGGTATCAGAGCAATCATCCTCCGATCTGTGGGTATTCGTTAATGGCGTTCCAAAATCCTATGTATGCTTCTAATTTCACTTCCAACCCACTTCCAAGTTCTAATGCTTTACCATTCGGTAGTTATGGAACATATCCTTATGGGTATAACAATACAGGATATGGGGGTTATTATCGCGGGTATAATCAGCAACTCAATCCGACATATCCGCAGTATGCATACCAACCATCGGAATTCTCCACTGGGTTCACTAATTTTCAGTCATCTGGGGGTTATACCAGCATGAAGAGACACCACGACTACAGTCCGCATCCATATACAGATTACAGTCCATATCCTAATGTTGCTTACTGTCTGCCGTTGCTCCTGCAGATTCACAGTATCAACGTAATTGCAATCAGTGGGCAGATAGTAACTCTGTCGTTGATGGGTTTCTTCTGAGTGACTGTCCTATCAATGAGAAGATTTCGACTGTTGTCAATAGTAGCACCAGCAATGTGAATGACACACAGCTGAATGATCTAACTACTAATTCAATATCAACTGCTTCGTTTTCCACATCTAATGAAAGCACCTCAATTTATACAGATGAGAGACTAAGCAATTTCATGGATGTTGCGATTCCTGAAGCTTCACTTAAGGGAGATATGTTGGGGGAATTGGAGCAATTGAAAGAGGAAAGGCATAACTCTCTTGAGCACAAGGCGTTCGATGAAATGCCAGGTAGAGAGGTAGCTGGTCATTTACAATCGGAAGTGGAAAAGCACTCCTCTCTTGAGCACAAGACGTTTGATGAAAAGCTGATTAGAGAGGTAGTTGGCTCTTTGGACATATTAACTCCTAAAGTCTCTTTGTGAATGGAAGAGTACATTGGGAGAAATATAAGCAATACAAACAATGAGAACAATTTGCTGAAGGACGAAAATGTTAGTCTCCTCCTCAGAATATCGGAACTGGAGGATGCATTAGCTGAGAAAGTGGAGGAGCATTGGGCTTTGCCAATTGAATTAAAGGATGTGCAAAATGATACTTCTACTCAAATAGTTGCCTTGATAGAGGAAGCTAACAAGTCCAAGAAGCGGATAGAACTACTGCAGACTGAGAAAGACCAGCTGGAATGTGTAATTGAAAGAGGTAAACAAGAGTCCGCTCAAGCTTTGGAACAAGCAAGGAATCAGCTTACAAAATTATCGCAAAAGATTGTGGATCGGGATATAAAGCTGAAAAAGTATGAGGAAGCTTTTGGAAAATTGGGTGAACAACAAACACAACTTGAAGGAAACTGCAAGAGTACAAGGAAAGTCTCAAATTAGCAGAAATGAAGATTGAAGGGATAATAGAAGAATATCGGAAGAATCTTGAAAATAAAGATCAGAAAATAGATGAACTAGATAACAAGATTGAAGAACTGAAGATGGACTTAGAAATGAAGGGCGATGAAATGCCAACTGAAGTGGTATTTAGCTCTTTTGACAGTTGTGTTACTATCTCTGAGAATTTGATACAAACTGGCCAACTGGAGAAGACGAGGACATATGCTGAACCACAATCAAAGGTTGTTGATATAGAAGCCTCACAGGAGGAGGAGAGATTGGAGGACGTCGAACCTCTAAAAGGGGAAGCGAGTACTGATCTCGAGATGTTGTTGGAGTCCGTAATGAACCCACCTACCACTGATGAACCATAGAGAGAATATGGTAAGCGTGGAGAGGAATATAATTCGACTGACTTTTCTTTTCCTTTCGACATGAGTTTGAGCACTGAATTGTATGCTGCAGTTGTATTACTAGTTACCTATGATGGCAAGCTGAAGGTCAATGATGTGTTAAATTGCATCGAGGGTGGAGATTCTATTACATCTTCAATCGGGGAAGTCCAAGCTCGGAGATACATTGGTGGAGGAGCTCCTCTTCTCATAAGTTCTTCACAGAAGAATCATTCTGGTGAAGCACTTAGCTTGGTTCTTGCTCAGCCTGGAGTTTTTGTTACTAGTGCTGATTTCATCAAGGGAAAAAGGCAAAATAGTTGCAACCCTTGCGGAAGGAGAGAGTGCCGAATTCCATGTTGGTCTGAAATTTTCACCAGGTTTATTCATTAGATTTGATGTCCCTAGTACAGGGGAATTATCAGATGCTTTCAAGAAGCATTTTATGACATATAGAGGTTGCTCGTTTTCAGAAATCCTGATTGGTAACTCCCTGGGGAAACCTTTTATGTCTCAGGAGTGCTTGCTTAGGGGCGGTTTCTTACAAAAGAGGATTGAGTTTCCAATGTCAAGCGACAATTTCTCGTTTTCACTAAACTGTTGCTGCGATTTATTGGCAAATGACGTACACTATCAGTTATTCTTGTTTGATAAGGATATGATGGGTCTTGGAGTTTTTCCAATGGGGGATGAGCTTTCCCTTCAAAGGGTAAGGACGTATGGTACTGTTTATTTAAACTATGTTGTAGATAATAGTGATGATCTGCTAACATTTGGAGTTTCTGAGGGCGATGCAGTGGTTCCAGTTGCGAAGCTTGCTTGTGCTCGTATTGATGCCATTTACTCAGTTGTTCTTGTTGCATTTTCAGCTGAATTTATTACTCTAATGATCATGAATTACAAACAAAAGATTTTCATAACATGCACTGCTGTTAGGAGGGGATCCAACTTCATTTATCTCAAAGGAAGTTTTGAGCCTATTGGATACATTATTTCTGGTATGCTTACAAATTGTGTAGTACTGACAGTACTTAAGTTGGGAAGATCCATTCATAGCCTTGGACTAAAAGCTTACATTATGAGTAATATAATTATTGAGATTGCACTTGCTAATATATGCAAGAAAGGTGGAACTGTGGGAGATTGCAAGAGCATATTTCATGAACTTGAGAGCTATTTGATTAGTTTGGATGTAGAAG
The DNA here is from genome assembly GCF_019175385.1 of Lycium barbarum. Classification (NCBI taxonomy): domain Eukaryota; kingdom Viridiplantae; phylum Streptophyta; class Magnoliopsida; order Solanales; family Solanaceae; genus Lycium; species Lycium barbarum. The sequence continues at coordinate 37,921,041 of NC_083341.1, read as the reverse complement.
CTGGTGGTGCATATGGAGCTCTTAGAATATGTAGGTTTGTCTATGAATCCATGAGGAATTTTTTTGAAATTAAACCACGAAAGATTGGAGTTCAAAGTTTGTTCCTACATGAACCATAGGACACTAGGTTCCATTTTCTTGCTTCAAGTATGCTTGCGGCTGCGGGAATTGCTATGGCTTTGTCATCATACTCAAAAGTGATAACAGGAATTCAAATTGGTCTTATTGGTGACAAGTTCATTATGAAGCCAATAATTCTGGAAATGGAAAACTCACAACTTGATTTGTTATTAACAGGCACCAAGAGTGCAATATTATTGATTGAGAGGTGTTGTGGTTTTCTTCCCCAGGACATGTTGCTTGACTTTGTAGGAGTTGGGCAGAATGTTGTATGGGGTTACATCAGTAAGAGTGAAGTTCGCGGGTCTAATAGAATGATGTCAGAGTTGTTAGAGAAGGGTATCAACATCAAGAAGGACGCAAGATTCATTTCAAAAAAACTCTTGTTTGCTGCAGGCCAGATTGATTCGAAGAAAAAGACTTATATTTGGTGATGCAGAATTCCCATTTGATCCAGGTGATCGTTGGCACTCATGCTCTTGTTGTAAAAGTTCCTTCCTTGAGGTCAAGGAAGTTTTGAAGGGGGAAGTACTGATACGATTTTGATTGTCTTAGTCCATAGAAGCTGTGAAGGGGTGTACGTGGGGCTTCCAGAGGAGTACATTGTTTGTTGAGTTTGTTATATTAGATTTTAGCTGGATTGCAGAAGAGGCCCCCTATCTTTCTATTATTACTTTCTTTATTTATGCATTAGCCCTTTCTTATTTCCTAGTATAATAATAGCTCTGTAATGCCATTTTTGGTGAACTATCAAATGAAGTATCTCGTAGCTTTCTTCTTCCTTCAGCTTAATTCCATTTTCAGTTCCTGTTTCTTTTCAAAACTGTGTCAATATTATTCAACTAAAGACATTTGACCTTCAATTCACAAACATGCACTCCTAATATCTGAAGTTAACCAAAGCTAACACCTAACGGACTCTAAATAGTTAACAAAATTCTTATTTAAAATATCAAAAATCAAAGAGAGAACATAAAAAATCAAACAGTAACAGAACTTGATGACTGTCACCCTGGTCTTCTGGAACATAATACCTATTAATGGATAAAATTGGTAGCTTTCTGGGAAAGAGCATAGGGTCGTGAAGTGAGATGAATTTTGGTGGACCAGAAAAAAGGAGTGTGGCAAGGAAGGGGGCAGGGCGTCGTGGTCATATGCTGGCTTTTGTGCTCCTTATATCCCCATTTCTCTGCCTAAACTCAACTCCTCCGAATGTTTCTTCACCCAAGATGATGATTTTATCTCAAACTCTCTGATATAGTGCTGGCACAAGCTTTTTAGAAGTATAGGCTTATAGCTGTAACACTCCGTAAATCCGGGCTAGGTTTGAATGTGTTAAATGAGTATTAACGTGATATTTTAGCCATATGAAGTCCCATCGGGATGAGTTTGGGTGGAAATAGTTGTTTCGGAATCAAGACGAATAGCGAGGCGCATAAGATTCGATAAAATCGACTAAGTTTACGGTAGCTCTGCCTTCCAGCCTGATTTCGTGAAAATCCGTTGAGAATTTGGAGAAGGTTCCTCAATGAAAATCGTAGATCTTTGAAATATCTTTCCATCCATACAAGGTGGAGGCGAAACGGACATCGGTACAAGAAGTTATGTGCGATTTACGAAAGGGCTGTGCAGAGCCAAGAGCGGCACCTGTCCGTCGCATGGGTGCGACACGTGGGAGCCCTTTCTGAACTTTTTTTGGCCTTGTGCGGCACCCATGCGACGCACAGGTGCCGCACATGTCGGGATTTTTCAGTTTTGCGTTTTTATTATATATTCAGTGTTGGGGTTTATTTCCCCAACTTCCCCAAACACGAAAAATGACCTAGAAGGAGATAGAACTCGCCCCAAGCCTCAATTGAAAATCCGGCCAGAGCAGCCGGATAATTTCCCCTGAAAAGCGTTAATACTTCAAAAAAGGACTGAACTGACAGACCTCGAAAAAGTGCCTGAGAGAGAATAAGACATTAAATTGTTTTTAACTAAACCCAATTTTCTCTTTGAGAAAAGCATAAGAAAAAGTTATTTAATTCTTCTTCAGTTCGTCTTCTAATCTTCTTTCTTCTTCTTCTTTTTTTCCGGCGACGACTCCTCTGTTTCCGGCGACTTCTGCATTTTTTTTCCTCCTCCTATTTTCTTCATCTTTTTCTGTACGCAAGAGGACTAGACTTTCTCCTCTGTTTTTTACTTTTTCTATTTTCTCCTCTGTTTTTTTTATTCCTCAACTGCACCAGTGAGGCAGTGACTGTTTTGCTCCTGTTTTTTCTGTTCAATAATTGTTAACTTTTGTTATACAGTTATAAACAGTAGGTTCAAATTCAATGGCATCGTCAGACACTAGCAAAAAAGACATAGGTTGGAATTATGGTACTAAAGGCTCAACAAAAGATCAAGTTATATGTAACTTTTGTCAAGGCACTTTCAAGGGTGGAATTACTCGTCACAAACAACATTTGATTGGTGGTTACAAAAATGTAAAAACAAATGTACAGTTTGTCCACCTGAAATTAAAGAAGAAGTAAAAAAGTATGTTGAGAGTAAACAGTTGATAAAAACTCAAATGTTGCACCAAGCATCTTGGTTCATCTCTCTGATGAAGATGATGAAATGAATGAAGCTGCTGAAATGATGCCTCCTCCCTTAAAAACTCAAAAAATGTCATCCACTGCATCATCCACGGCACGGACCGCCAATGTGAAAGGTCCCCTCAATCTTTATTACCCGCAAACATCACAGGCAAAGGCAAAGGGAAGCAGTAGCACGGGAATGTCTGATTCATCCAAGCAGTTGCTGAGAGATCGCGCTGTAAGTGCTTTTGCATTATGGGTATATGATGCAAGGCTCCCTTTTAATTGTGTGAATTACAAAAGTTTTGATAAATACATAGGCCATAGGACAATATGGCGTAGGAATGAAACATCCTACCTATCACGACGTTACAGTTACTCATCTGAAAAAGAGGTGGAGAAGATAGATGGGATTATTGAGGAACATAGATTGAAATGGACAGAGTTGGGGTGTTCAATTATGATGGACAAGTGGGCAGCATGAAATGGAAAAATGATCATCAATATTTTGGTCAATTCTCCAATAGGTAGTGTGTTTCTTGGATCAGTCGATGCTAGCGATGAATCTACGAATTCCACCAAAATGTTCAACTTGTTTGAGAAGACTATTGAGCAAATTGGACCGGAAAATGTTCTACAAGTTGTTACTGATAACGCTAGCGAGAATGTTAAAGCGGGTGACATGATGATGGGTGTGTACCCGCACATTTATTGGACTCGATGTGCTGCCCATTGTATCAATTTGATGTTTGGTGACATCTTCAAAATAAACCCGTATGCTTCAGGTGAAAAAAAAATAGCTCTAACTTTCTTTATAGCTTATACTATATGCTTATTACTTATTAGCTACTAAAATATTCCTTTTACAGTTTTTCAGAAGGCCGTTAAGATAAATTCTTACATTGCTCAGAGGCCATTGTTGTTAAACATAATGAGAAGATATACAAACCAAAGAAATTTGGTGAAACCGGCTAAGACAAGATTTGCAACGGCCTTCTTAACTTTGCAAGCTCTTTACATGCAAACTTGAGAACTATGATCTTCTCAACCGAATGGACAGAAAGTAGATTTGCAAAGGAACTTTTGGGGAAAGAAGTTGTTAGACATCTTACTTCTACATCTTTTTGTAATGATGTTGTCAGGGCACTTAAAGTTGGTTCTCCTTTGATAGTGACGCTTCGCTTGGTGGATGGAGAAAAAAAACCATCGATGGGCTATATTTATGAAGCAATGGATAGAGCCAAAGAAGTTATTGCAAAGGGTTTTAATGGCGGAAGCAATATGAGAAAGTTTTCGAAATCATTGATCGAAGGTGGTCGGACCAACTTCATAGACCTTTCCATGCAGCAGGGCATGTTTTGAACTCGGGAATGTTTAGACTTTATTAGGAGAAGTGTGGGACAAGTGTGGGACAATTACCTTGATTGTGTTGCTAAGATGGTCCCTGATGTAAAAACACAAGATGCACTAGTCAAAGAGCTTCATATATACAAACATGCAATTGGGAGTTTTGGTAAGCCTCAGGCTATAAGAAACAGAGACAAAAGGTCCCCTAGTAAGTGGGTTGATTTAGTTGTTTTTATAGCTTTATTTAAGTTATTTGACTTATTTATAATTATTAACCTTTAAATTTATTTTTTTATAGCTGAATGATGGTCGGTATTTGGTAATCATACTCCAAACTTGCAAAAGTTTGCCATAAGAGTATTAAGTTTGAGTTGTAGCGCATCTGGATGCGAGAGAAATTGGAGCGTGTTTGAACATGTGAGAAGAAGATTTATTATATTCTAATTTCTATATACATTATTATTAGTATCTACTAATTAGTCTCTACAACTTATGCGCAGATTCATACCAAAAAGAGGAATAGGCTTGAACTATCGCGTCTCAATAATCTAGTGTACATTAAGTACAATAGAACATTGAAGCGTCGTTACGATGTTAGCGATACCATTAATCCAATTCAGTGGGATAATATTAATGAAGCAAATGAATGGTTAATTAGATGCCCCGAAAATGAAGAAGAGGAACTAGTATATGAGGGATGTGATCTTGATTGGGGTGTTGTTTCTAGGGCATCTGGAATTGAGGGAATATCTATGGTCTTTTTGTGTGTGTGTGTGTGTGGGGGGGGGGGGGGGGGGGGGGGTTCTTCAAGTTCAAGGTCACATATAAAGGGCAAAGGACTATCTACTACTACAGGTTCAAGTCAGTCTCGGTGCTTAATTGATGAAAAACTCCAAGCCCGAGGAGGAGCAATATACTGCTGAGAATCTTGGATATCAAGAACTTGGAAATCATGAAGATCTTGAATTTGAATAGACTTTTAGTATTGCACTATTGCTTGTCTTATCACTTATGAATTATTGAGTCATTCAAGTTCTAGACTTTTAGTATCTACTATCTACTTTTAATTTTTGAATTGAAATATTTGCTAATATGTTATTGCTAGTGAGATTTTGATTATTTATATATGCAATTAAATATTTTAATTTTTTGGTATTTATTGGCGCCGCACTTCAAAAAGTCACCTTAAGGCGAGGCAAGCCCTTGTCGCCTTTTGTCACCGCGCGCTGTCCAAAACAATGGTCACAAGGGTAGTGCTATTGCACGAGATTTTAATCTTCAGGGTGCTGGTCAAAGATTTGGCGCATAACAATACAATGAGTATTTCAAGAAGTATCTCAGAAAGAAATCAAGTATGGGTAGTTTAGCTCGTGTTGAGGCCGGCAAGAGAATCATGATGAGAGAAGCTCATTGTTAGCAAACCTAAGAGTTCAACTTTTGAACCCTGAAAATGGTAGAGTTGTTGTACAGAACAGAGTCAAATCCTTCTCAGTAGTTGAGCAAAAGAGAAAATCAGTTTCATGATCCCTATCTATTACAACTAAAGGAAGGGATTCACAAGCATAAATCCATGGCTTTTGAACAAAGGGGAGATAACGGTACCTTGAGGCAAGGTACCAAGGCAAATTATGTGTTCCAGATGTCCTTGCCGAGGGCCTGTGCACCCCCGGGATTAGTCGGGGCTCAAAGAGACCCGGACACCCGGTGCTTAATCAAAAAATTATGTGTTCCAGATGCAGATAGACTTTTGAGAGAGGATCATGTCAGAAGCCCACAATTCCAGGTACTCTATTCACCCAGTTTCCACAAAGTTGTATCATGACCTTAAGGAAATTTATTGGTGAAACGACATGAAAAAGAACGTTGCAGATTTTGTGGCCAAGTGTTTGAATTGCCAACAAGTGAAAGCCGAGCACCAAAGGTCTGGTGGTTGGCTCAAAACATAGATATTCCCATTTGGAAATAGGAGATGATAAATATAGACTTCATAACAGGTTTACCTCATTCATTTCGGAAATATGATTTGATTTGGGTGATTGTAGACCGACTTACCAAGTCAACACACTTTTTGCCTATGAAAACCACCAATCCAGCAGAAGGTTACGCCAATCAGTATATTCAACAAATCATCAGGCTGCAAGGGACCCCTGTGTCTATCATTTCAGATCGTGATGCTCAGTTCACAGCAAATTGGATGGCTCGAATTGTTGGGCATAATTGTCAGGTATGCCGGGGGCCTTGTTCCAGCAATCAGTCAGCACTTCAATATTCTATAGAGGCTTCATAGACTAAAGTTGCAGTCAGCCAATGTTTAGCAGGCTATGTTAGCCATGTTGGCTACGTTTCTATACTTCAGACTTATTTTGCATTTATGATTATTCAGTTAGACATTTCAGCAGCTCAGCATGTTTACATATTATATTATGCATTAGTATATGTCCCATGTTGATTCATCAGCCATGTGATTCGCCCGGTCACATGGAGTCGGGCACCGAGCGTCATGTTATGCATAAGTCATGGTTCGGGGCGTGACAATAGCAACCTAATTGGTTTACCTCTAATTTTTTCTTACTACACCACAATTCTCTTCGCTCAACTTTTTCAGTATCACGTGCAATCTTGATAGATAAAGCTACTGGATTATTTACAAATGGACAAAGGAGATGATGATTACCTTTGTTTCCTAACAATCTAATAGTAAGTGAATGGTTAATTTTGACTAACTTGAACATGTGTTCTCTGGTGAAAGCAGTAGGAGGATGAACAGGAGGTCGGAGAGGATGGCAAGGTTGGAGGAGGAAGTGGCATTATCATCAAGTTCTCCTACTCCTTTTCTTTTACTTCTATTTTCCGCAGGTTTCCGACTTTCTGTTAACTTCAAGTAGTAAAAGTGTTTGTATTGTTCAATTAAAGCCTAAATATGTGTAGTTAAAATAATATGGAACTAAAACCAGAATAACGCATTCCTTGAAAGACCAAAATCATTATTTTCACTTAACTTTTTTCACAATTTTTTTTTTTTTTTTTGGATTCTCATGATCACCATACCAGCCGATAGACTGATAGAGGTCAATCGATAGAGACAAAGGGGGAAACAAATAGGTAAAGCTATTCCAGATTGGTTAAAAAAGCGTACCAATGGCTGTTGAGGTATTATCCTGTGCAGCCCAGGTGGGGTCTAGTAGAGCATAGCTAACAGCAGATTCTAGTTCGCCCACTGACCTTTTAGCATCAGTAAGCCACCAACTTTCTTTTATTACGCGTGCAGTTTCAACATATAGCTGCACATGAAACTCTGGAGGAAGTTGTGCCAAAAGAAGACCACATGCTTGGATCAACAAGCAAGACAGCTGCTGGCAAGTATAACCACTACGTGAAACAAAATTAGAAGTATTCATTCCTGAAACCGATGGAGTCGTCCTAGTTGCACCCAAAGAATCAGTGCTTCCCCCCGAAGGAGAAGTAGGCAAAATAGAGCCTTGTCCAGAACTAGCAGGAGCTCCATGCAGCCCATTGCTGGATTGGACAAGGGTTGGTTGTATGTGAACAACAATTTGAACAAGAGATGAGACAATCTGTGACGGCGAAACAGGAAGAGAAAGTAACTCTATCACAGCTGTTTCAAGAGTCAGCTGGGTGAATGTGCCAGGATCTTGCATCTGATAATATGGTTTCTGCCCTTCAGAGGAATTAGTTGGCCCAGGTTGTGATGTTGCTTGGATCTTTCCATGGGGAGCACGGGTAGAATTATTTGCAAAATCTCCCATTGCTGCACATTTGGAGCTGTTATTTAAAGCAGGAATAACATGATTCACCACTCCTAACAAAAGAGTAGCAAAGTAGTCCAATGGTGGGCACATGGCTGCATTTGATGAGTTGATATGTTGCGGGAATGACTCAGAAAATGGTATCTGAAAAGGAAAAAGAAAAGAGAATGATTCAATAACTACTAAAGAGAAGGGCAAAAACAACTAGTAAGTTACAGACCATCAACCATCATCACCTTTTTAATATCCAAGATATTCAATATACGAAGTATTAGCTTTCCAGGAAGATGACCGTAGAAATAAGCAAGTATATCACGAACAAACGTGAAGTTCAGAGGATAGTAATGAAGGAAGGTCGAATAAACTTGAAGAACTCTATCAGCCGCATCCATAGCGTCATTTTCAATGAGGCTATATATGATTAAGGGGATGATTGGAAGCAGGCGTGCAGCAATATCATCAAAAAAAGTTGGATACCTGAAACCACAATGAACAAGCAAGAAAGGTTGACAGGTGTATCCTCGAAATGTAAAATTTGAGAATGGCAAAATAAATTTTTACCTAGGAGCACAAGTAACAAGAGCTGATACATATATAGGATCAGCACAATAATTGTTAAAATTAACACTGAGACAGCATCACTAGTAAATTTCAACAAGTGGAACATAAATAAATGAGAACCTTCATGACTTAAGTAGTTTCTTAATGAAATTTCACACACAACTTACCACCTAAATATCTCAATAAGGAATAACTCACACTTCACTCGTTGCTAACCCCTTGGCTAATGAAACCCTGAGAGGGAGGGGGGAGGGGAAGGGTCACAAAAATGAAGAGTAGAAACTCCACTCTGAGGTAGAGTATCTCCCACTCTTCATTTTTTTTTTTCTTTTTGATATCGGAGAAATCCGCAAGGGTCAGTGGCGCAAAATTTGAAACTCGATTAATAGTGGGCCTGTCCGTCTATCTTCACTTAAACATCAAGGTTTTGTTTACGGAAAAGGCCAAATATACCCCTGTACTATTGGAAAAGGGCTAAATATACCCTTCGTTATACTTTGGGTCCAAATATGCCCCTGCCGTTATACTACTGGTTCAAATATACCCTTCTCCGTTAAGTTTGTTCAAAGTGGACATCCAGTCCTACGTGGCAATGACATTTGATGAGGTGGCATGCCACCTCAACGCTCCTAACCCATTTTGTCCCTCACCTCTCTAATTGTTCTTCCACCACTAAAATTTTCTTTACTTTCACCACCATTGCCACCATTAACAAATTTAAATAGGAAGACTTCAGAAGTCATTGAAGACCCAGAATTAAAATCCAAAATTATTCTCGTTTGATTTGTGGGAGGTGCCTTTTTCAACCTTTCTGTGTTCTTGATTTTCCAGGGAGGGCAATATCTTTAGGGGTTGGTGGGATGGTAGGTCCTATTCATTGAGCTTCTTACAACTCATAAAATTTTCCTTGAGGGTGTAATTGGTGCTAAGAACTTATGAGAGAATTGATACTATAACAGTAATGAAGTTGTGCTTGGAGTGGTGTCCTAAAGTTTCTATGAAACATTTTGCCTGTCAGGTTTATTTTGGAATGATCGAATGCACTGCTGGCTAATGAGATTCTTCCAGAGGAGTACTAGAATCATTGCATTCTTAATTAACTTTTAAGTTTCACATTTTCTTTTCAGTTCTTGGACTTGCATGGGATATTTGGGACCACAACAGTCAGAAATGTTTGCTGTCAATGGTGGTGGTTTGTGGAAGTAAAGAAAATTATAGTGGTGGAAGAACAATTAGAGAGGTGAGAAACAAAATGGGTTAGAGGCGCTGAGGTGGCATGCCACATGGCATCCACCTCATCAAATGTCATTGCCACATAGGATTGGGTGTCCACTTTGGACAAACTTAACGGAAGAGGGGTATATTTGAACCAATAGTATAACAGTAGGGGTATATTTGGATTCAAAGTATAACGAAGGGTATATTTGGCCCTTTTCCTTTTTGTCTATGGCAGGTTAGAACCCGTGACATGCGCCCAACCCACATCATGCGCTCTTACCACTTGACAAGGCCCAGGAGCATTTCCACTCTTCATTCATTCCACCATGTTTCAGATGTCAATCAAATTGCCACCGTTTTGCTGGAAACTCTTGCATTTATATAATGGCAAAAATTTCTAAATTTCCATTGACGAAAAAATGAATGAGTTCTACAGAACAAAAACCTAGCAGTTCCCTGATAGGCTAATTTTCCAGGTAGATACAATGTTTTTCAACGATTGACTACAATATTTTATTAGGAAAACAGTTATTGGATACTTGCTTTTGGCCTCTTTGATTTAATAATAATTAAAGTATTAGATTACTGCTATGAGAAAATATCCACCTGTCCAACAGATTTCTTGATGTCCGAATTTATTTATGGCATGAAACAACTCACAGCATGGGTCTAGCTAATTGAGCCATTCGATAAACTCTACTTGAATCCATTTTTATTTTATTTTTTAGATTCAATAATATATTAATTCACATAGTATCTTGAATGATTGAGAAGAAAGAAAATTTATCACACCAATCACTTGAAAAAATCTTTTTTTTTTTTTGGTCGAACTAGTAATCTTTTCTATTCGGTTCCCCATTTATCTTTCAATTACTAAAATTTACTCATTTAATGTATGAAATAACTGGGGAATCAAAAAAAGAACATAGCCAAATCAAGTATAAGATGGAGTTATAACATGTTGCTTTTACAGTTTGAGCACCAAGTACAATTGTTATCTCTATTTTCCTAAAACCTTTTACAGTTTGAGCACCAAGTATAATTGTTATCTCTATTTTCCCAAAATAGAAAATGTAACCACTACTGTTGACCGCCTTATTTCACTCATCAAATAATATTGATGCGAAAGATAACCCTCATCTATGATTATTTTGAAAATCGGGGAGTTCCTTGAGAATCTATGTTTAAATCCTTTTGTCCTTTTGCCTCATCCAAAGTGGACTGCTAAATACAGAAGACCAACAACAACAACAGACCCAATTTATCCCATCAAGTGGGGTCTGGGGAGGGTAGAGTGTATGCAGACCTTACCCCTACCTTGTGAAGGTAAGGGGGCTATTTCCAATAGACCCTCGGCTCAAGAAAAGATGAAAAGGCAGCAGTAATAATAGGCAGTAACAACAGCAAGATAGTAAGATAAACAAGATAATAAGAGGTTATGCTAGAGATCTAAGAATAGGCAACGTAAAAAGATACTAACACTCCTGGTACGGAAAAGAAATTCGCGAGGCAACCTACTATCCCTCTATCCTGATGCTCGACCTCCACACCCTCCTATCAAGGGTCATGTCCCCGGTAAGCTGAAGCTGCGCCATATCCTGTTTCATCACCTCTCCCGAAGACTTCTTCGGCCTACCCCTCCCTCTCTTCAGACTCACCACTGCTAACCTCTCATACCTCCTTACTGGAGCATTTGCGCATCTCCTGCGCACATGACTGAACCATCTCAACCTACCTTCTCGCATCTTCTCCACCACGGGGGTCACTCCCACCTTATCACGAATCACTTCATTCTTAATCTTATCACTCATGGTATGCCCATACATCCATCTCAGCATCCTCTTTTGTGCTACCTTCATCTTCTTGACATAAGCTTTCTTAACTGGCCAACACTCCGCCCCATATAGCATAGTCGGTCTAACCACCACTCTGTAGAACTTGCCCTAAAGTCTAAACGGCATATTATTATCGCATAAAAACACCGGATGCGAGCCGCCATTTCATCCATCCCGCTCCAATATGATGTGTGATATCATCGTCAATCTCTCCACTGCCTTGGATAATTGAGCCCAGATACTTGAAACTTCCTTTCTTGGGGATAACTTGACTAGCAAGCATCGCGTCCTCGTCCACTACATGAATCACGTCTATGAATTCGCACTCCAAGTATTTTGTCTTAGTCCTACCCAACATGAAACCTTTAGGCTCCAGGGTCGGTCTCCAAACCTCCAGTTCTTCGTACAAACGTCCAAACGTCGCCGTCTTAGCCGCTGTTACCACTAGCTTCGCCTCCTTCCTCGCTTCTTACATTGCTCCCTATTCGTCCTCTTCTTTACCTCATCTTTGCTTTCCACTGGCTAGGAATACGCCGCTTTCTTGGCTTCCACTTTACCTTGCACCTCATTGTTCCACCACCAGTCCCCTTTGTGTTCGCCAAAGTAACCCTTCAAAACCCCTAGCACCTCTCTAACTGCTTCCCTAATGTTATGATGTATTGGATTCAATATAGGATTAGAATAGTAGAGTCTTGGAGTACTTTTGTAGATATGGTTTCAGTACAACCTATGTACTGTTTTGCTCAAATGGAATACAATACAGTTACCAGTTTCAAAAAAAAAATGTTAGGTGTAGTCGTGGCCCACATACTACTCGCGTCCCCGCTACTCCTCCAGGCCCCCATTGCCCGCAATTCCTCACCCAACTCCTTCGCGTTGTCCTTAGTCAATTCGCCCCACTTAATCTTAGGTTGATCATACACAGCCCTCTTTCTCCTCTTCCTCTTAATCTCTAAGTCCATAACCAAGAGGCTATGTGGGTCATGAGAAAATACAGAAAACCAATAAGAGATAAATAAGTCAGATAATTATTAATGACAAAAACATTCATGTATCTTGGATTATTTTGAAAACCAGGGTTCCCTGAGCACCCACTTTAACCCAGTTTATCCTTCAAGCTCCTCGAAGATTAGCTTGACAAATCTAGAAGACCTTATAAGTGAGTGAAGTTTGAATTCAGGACTATGGTCACTCGTAAATAAAATCATAAGCGGATTGTAGTTCTATGATAATTTCAAACTGAGGTACCCATAAGATAAAATCTTTCCAATAAGAGGTGTCCAGTTTTCCCTTGTAAGCATATCTGAAAAAGTAAAGCTTCCTAAAGGATATGACTTTGGTGTGTACAGAAGCATTCGAGGCAAACCTTATTTGCGAAAATCTCAAGGGAGGATAGCAAAATCTCAAGGGAGGATAGCTGAAATTACTGTACGACAAAAACTAGAAGCTTTATCAATTGTTCTTCTCATTGCATTAGAATCAGTGGAAGAATGGATATCCTGAGAAGTAGCTTTTCAAGAAGTCTTTCAGCATCTTATTAAATGCTCAAAGGGAGGCAAATACATAAGGATACGGACAGTCAGAGTTCTCATGTGTCACATGTGTCCAATATATGTGATAGATGGCATGCCTCAATGTACTACTAAAATTTTCAATGTTTAATGGATCGACAGAGAACGTGTTATACCCTGCATCATGGATAAGTTTCAAATGATACAAAGAACACGTTCAAGGTTACAAACATGCATGACAGGATCTTTGGCGGAACCAGAGTCTAAACAAAAGGGGCACATGAGTGCGCTAAGCTTCCGCTACGTGCAGGGTCCGGGGAAAGGCCTAACCACATAAAGTCTATTGTAAACAACCTGACCTTGCATAACGCGAGAGGGAGTTTCCCCTGCTAAAGTTGTTCTCACAATACTTATTTATAAATTATGGTAGCATGTACTAAGGCTATCAATTTAGCAAATATTTAAGTTCCTCTGTAGATTTCAATTGAATTTACTTCATTTCAATTGAGTTTAAGTATTAAAAAGTGGTTCTCTTAAGGGGAGTAACCTCATTGAGTACTGGTTATGGTCTTATAAATTGGGTGATAAACATAAATGGAGTATATTTCATGCATTTTCCAATGCTCAATGCTCGAAAGACGTACGTTGCAGCAAATAATGTTGAATTGGATTGATTCTCCAAACTAAATGCCAAATGGGTTTAGTTGTACTCGTCAACCAAGTTAGCCAGAGCGTCAGGAAACTGCCAAGGATGACACTTAAAGTGTCGCTAAAAAAATTTCAGCACCTTTTATACACAGAGAAGTAAGAAAGCACTATCTCCAGTTACATGTCTACGTTATTCTCTTGGATATCTAAATGCAGTTCTAATACATCAAACAGAAGAAGTTGAATCTCAACACATTTTTAATTCGATCAGGAGAATCATACAAATCTATCTGAACCAGTATCAGAAATACATTTGGACAAGTAAATGTAAAACTGCTATCCTGAAGATAACACATTGGATAACTGAATGTAATCTAAAAGTTCATCTCGATTCAATTAAAATTATACCAAGTCAAACATGGATGTATATCTTACTCCTTTTAGATAAAATAAATGTTAACTAACAAGTATAACAATGGTTATAGAAGAACTGAATAAACACTGGATATAGAGATATGTGTACTTAGCTAGCCACCAAAGACACACTTTGATGCAAGCCGAGCTTCATCAAGAACATGCACACCAAGCCGAGCTAGGGATCACAACTTTGGAGTCTTTGAGGATGCTTGGAATGAAGGCTTGAGGCTCAAGAATGTGCTAAAGTGGAAGTACAAGACTCCACTTGGAAGAATTAGGGAGAAGATGGCTATGGATGCAAAGAGGCTATTCCATAAATACAAACCATCATCCCCTAAATCATGACTTAAGAAGGCCTTTATTTCATTAAGGGTATTTTTGTAATAAGCCTTGGTCTTTAGTCTTAGCCTAGCTTAGCATAAATACTACACTATGTCATTTCATTCCTTAGCTTAGATTTTGAGAATATGAATATTAATGTTGTTCTCTAGAGAGAGACTTGAGAGAAGCTTGGTGAAGCTTTTGTTGATTGCTTGTTTGGAAAGGTGGGTTGCAAGGGATTGCTACAATTCCCTTGAGGTCTATCTCATAGATTAGGTGCTTGTTTTGGTTAATTCAATTGAGATCTTTAGCTTTAAAATAGCTTTGGGTTGCTTTTGATTCCATCTCTTGTGTCTACCTTCTTTCCTTTTACTTTATTGTTCTTAGTTTCTTGTTTCCGCATTTCAATATTGTATCATACTTGATCTTATAGTTAAAATTTAAACCTTAATCAATTACAATGAACTTTTTATTGCATATAATAATGTCCAAGATATTACCCACGTATCGGAAAAAACATGTTCAGCTTGCTACCTTTCCTTCCATGACAGATAATTTCCGAGAGCTTTCAGCAATTCCGCACGCTTGAAAGGTCCAGAAAAATGTCAATGCTCAGGTGGGCCACGATTCATGAGATAAAGTTTCACTCTTTGTTGGAGCTCCTTACTGTCAAGTAAGTTTATCTGTTTGGAATTTTAACAAAAAAGTATCAAAAAATGAGAGCAAACCAAAAAGAGAAATATTGATGTACCAAATAAGTCACTATTTCGATAAATTGCAACATAACTATTTTACTGGAAAGTGACCACTGTGAGAAGGAAAGAGAAATTGAGAGAGAACAAAGCTTGAATATTCCCTCTGGCCATTGGGATTTAAATAGCTAAGTGTACATAATCAAAGAAAGGAAAGAGAATCAAAATACATATTTAATGGAGTAACAAGTTATACTGTATTTACAAAATTCTAGAATATCCTAAAATATCTATGAGATTCTAACACTCCCCCTCAAGCTGGTGCACATAAATCATGTGTACCAAGCTTGTTACAAATGTAGCTGATATGAGAACCAGTGAGGGACTTAGTGAGAATATTCACAAGCTGATCATTTGACTTCATGAATTTTCTATCAATGTCTCCTGAGAGTATTTATTTTCTCTAATGAAATGAAAGTTGATCTCAATGTGTTTAGTTTTCTCATGAAACATTGGATTTGATGCAATATGAAGAGCAGCTTGGTTATCACACACAAGTTCCATTTGAGTGATTTCTCAACTTCAATTCTCTGAGAAATTGTTTAATCAAAATAAGCTTGCAAGTTGCCATAGCCTTTTCTCGGTATTCAGCTTATGTACTAGATCGAGCAACCACATTTTGTTTCTTACTTTTCTAAGACACCAAATTGTCTCCTACCAGAACACAATATCCAGACAGAGACTACCTATCAGAAGGTGATCCTGCCCAATCAACCTATGTGTATATTGAGTGAATACGGAATGATCACCCTCATTGCAAGTCATACCAAACTCCTGAATGACCGTGCTGAACTTACCAACCCATGCTCAACGAGACTTTCAAATCATATAGGGACGAACGCAACCAACAATCCGGCATAAAAGACCATTGGAGTTCCCCTAACAAACAAAATTAGGTGGTTGCTCCAAGTATACTTCATCCTTAAGATCACCACACAAAGCATTCTTGATGTCCAATTCATAATGTCCAACTAATAAAGAGGCCAATGGCAAACAACAATCCTGGATAGAAAAGGACTGACAAATGCTATTTTAGCCACGACGAAAAAGTATCACTATAATCAAACCAAAATATATGAGTATCACCTTTGGCAACAACGGGTTTTAATTGATCAATTTGACCATTTGACAAAATACACCCACCGACAATTGACGGTAGATTTACCTAGGGTAGAGGAACAAGCTCCCAAGTACCACTAGCATATAAAGCAGACAGTAGTGTTGTCAAAGGCGCGCTTAAACCCTGAAGCGAAGCTCAAAACATGTTGAGTGCTTCGCCTCGCTTTATGTGCGCATCAGTGTCATCATCAAGACTCTAAGACATACTTTTCCTTGCCAACGAGCCACTCTTGATGAGGTGATACCAGATCGTTGATATTTTACTTTATCGTAATGTTTTTACAATTACTTTGTCCATATATTTGTTAGTCATGCTTATTGTTATTGGTCTTGGACTATACATATATATTTTTGTATGTTCGCACCATTGCGCCTTTTTTCATTAAAGCTCACGCTTTATTTGCGCTTTTGCGCTTAAAGCCCCAGCTGACCTAAGAGCTTTTTTGCGCATTTCGCTTTTGATAACACTGGCAGACATCTCGTTGATCATAGTCTGTCATCATCCAAGATGAGCTAGCACTTCACCTCTACACTTAGGGATAGAAATAGAGGACACATATGACACAAAGGCATAATAGGGTGATGACAAATGATGATAACTCGGTTTAAGTATAAGGGATTGGGATTACGAGTGGATAGATTACCTCTCCGAGTGCGATCAGTGGAACTCGGAGGAGACAAGTCCTCAGTAAGGGAAGGATCTGGTACAGGAGGTGGATCATTTGGACATGATGTTGGACGTGGAAGGCGATAACAAGTCAAGCGTGGTGGAGCTATAGAAGGTTGAACTGGAGTTGTAGGTTGTGGTCCTTGTGGAACTGTAGGTGATGGAGATGGAATTGCAGGTGATGAAACTGGAGATGTAGAGGAAGATGAAGGAGAAATAGTGACTTAATCTCCAAAAGATGGAACCGGTATCACCATAGAAATGTCTAAGTGATATAGATCTAACGCGTGAAGCCGGAGGACAGACTGTTTTGGTGGCACGTGAAAGCATTGGAGGTCTTTCCGGTGGTGGGTTTTCTTCGGATGGGTCGCACAACTGAGATTTTGGCAATGCTACTGGTTTGTGCACAGTACTGACAGAAGTTGACAAACACCTTAAAGGCTTAAACAGTGACAACCGTCGGAAAACTTGCAAGGCGACCAACCGTCTCTCTTGAATGTTGTTTGTACACTGCGTAGCAACTACTCTTCTCACCCTAGCTCCAATACCTTGTGAGAAGGAAAGAGAAATTGAGAGAACAAAGCTTGATTATTCCCTCAAGCCATTGGGGTTTAAATAGCTAAGTATATATATACTAAGAAAGGAAATAGAGTCAAAGACATAATTACAGGAGTAAATCAAGCTATACTAAAATTACGAAATCTTAGAATATCTACGAGATTCTAAAACCATTTTTAATGTGAATGAAAAGCTCTTACAATCATGGTTCCTATAACACCCCATATAGATTTATTAAATGCATTATAATTGATCACATTTTTTCTTGTGAATATTTTTCACCTTTCTTGAAATTTGAGTTTTGACATTTATTTGTAAGAAAACCCCTTTTTGTTTAAAGAAAGATTTTTGTATTATACACTGATATTGGTTAGCAAATTAGTAGTACACTATGGGGTCAAATGGGAAAGTAAATAGTATCTTGTGGAGCCTATTATACAATTTGAGTGGCCAAAGGTTAGTGTCTACATTGTTTAAAAAAAGGGAGGTGTTATGTGCAATTTGAAGGAAATAGTCCTTATATCCTAGCTATTGGATCTTTGAGATGTAATTCTATCCTCAGATGAATTTTTCCCTTTTTGAGAAGCCCTTACATTGATCAGGGGGCCTTTATTTGATTGACTACCATGTTTGGAATAAAGCTGCCATCTGCAAGCTTTCCTGGGCTATTGCTTCAATGACAGATAACCTCTGGGTGAAGTGGATTCACAGCTTTTACATAAGAGGCAAATCTTGAGAGGATACAACAATGCCAATGCAAGGTTATTGGCTTGTGAGGAAAGTATTTGAAGGTAGAAGCTGATTGGGCCATCCTGATACTGTAACAGAGCTTAAACAATGGACAACCTGTAGGAAATTCAGCATTAAGAAGGCTTACAACGCTTTCTTGCCTCAATTTCCAAAGTTCAATGGAAGAATCTTGTCTTGGGGCATCATGTGGTACCTAAGCATTAGTTCATCCTCTAGCTGGCACTACACCAAAGGCTAGCCACAGTTGAGAGATTAGACAAATGGGGTATTCTGGTGGACAGAAATTGTGTGCTATGTCCTGATGGGATGGATGAACTCTTCTGACTTCTCCCATCTATACTTTGACTGTCCTTACTCTAAACAGTTGTGGAGTACTTTGTTGCCATGGATGCAGATTCACAGGCAAATTACCACCTGGGATGCAGAGGTTGTTTGGGTCTCCAACAGAACACGCAGGGGCAGGACACAAGCAGAGACGGCTGGATATTCACAGCAACAGTTTACCATATATGGATTGAAAGAAATGCTCATCGATGACACAGCGATTGACATACCAACAGCGAGCCAAAGAGATTGCATCACAGCTGCACATCAGAGGGCCACAGCAGCCCAAATGGAGTAGCATTCTTGATAGTTTAAATTCATTTCCTGTCTAGTTTACTGGTTTACTTTTAATTGTACACAATGGTCAATGGTATAATTAGATAGGATCACGGTGAGAGAAATTTTACACAATGTAAGTGAAAATTTTATACAGGATCCTAGCTGGTGTAATTATTCCACTTGGTTAAACGAAAATTTTACTGTTGACCAAAAAAAATAGAGAAGCCCTCACATTGGAAAATATCATTCTCCAAACTCCATCTTCTCCTCCATTAAAGATCAAACCCTAGCTCTACATCTTTCTCATGAAAAGTCAAATGTACTTTGTTGAATACTTCATATTTCCATTTAAATCAAGAATATAAGCTTTGTTTTGTAGGATTCACAAGTCATTGCTCTCATTTGTGGTAAGAATTGAAATTTCGTTTTTGTTGCACAGCGGTTAGAATTTCTAGCATAACATTTTACCTATAACTCAGATTGAGGTGGATTCAAAGGAAATAGAAAGATAAGAGATTTACCCACAACTTTCATGTTTTACAAAAATCCTAGATCCTCTGTTTACTGTATCAAAAATGGGGCACAATGCAGGACCTGAGTGCTGCCCAGATTATTCTTTTTTTAAAATTAGGAAGTGTTTTGACAAATTAGGCTATCTTTTGTTCCTCATCTTGATTTATGTTGAATATCCTTAAATTTCAGACCTTAACAAGTATTTGATTATGTGTTTTAAGGTGAAAAGGACACTTATTCAAGCTAAGGAGAACACATTAGGAGAATCGCTCTTTTCTTGGCTTAGAAGATCTTTAATTCCTTGATGTTTCTTTGAGCTTTACAAGCACTAAAGCTCCAAGGTTTGCACATAAACTTAAATTTTCCTTACAACTTATTTTGTTGAGATACTGTGAGTAGCTTGAGGTTTGGTGAAATGTCACCTTACTTAAACTTCTTGTCATATTGATTTTGTTGCTACTTTACTAGCTTACTTGCTTTGTTGGTTGAAAAAGTAAGTCTTGAGACACTTGGATAAATTACTTAATCATTGATGGTACAATATTGTCGTTGGGTTATGGATATGTGTTAATTGATATTTGATTGATATTGATAGCTTAATTATAGGAGTAGAATGCTATTGTATTAAATGTACTTGATTAGGAATTGATTGTGTAATATCGTCTTTCCTTATTTAGTCTTAGGACTCATTGTATAAGTACCCATTCTCATGTGTTCTATATTCATCAAGAAATATAAAGAAGCTCTCTCTTCTTCAAATCTTCATGGTATCAGAGCAAGATCCATCCAATTATTGTATACCGATGATGGTACTCCATATTAAATTGTCCACGCACCAGATGTCCAGCCCTGGGAGTGAGGTGGGGTTTTTTTTGAAGAGTCCCACATCGGATGAAAAAGGGATGGGTGATCTCTTTATATGGACTTGGTCAATTATCCCCTCAGGAGCTAGCTTTTGGAGTTGAGTTAGACCCAAGATCCATTCTTAACAATTCTTCACTCTATAACACTCGTGAATTTTTGCTTTTCCTTTTTCATTTTTTGGGTCATAACTCAGTGATTTTCTCTATTATTCTCGGCATAATGAAGGAGAAGCGGATATTGAGACAGCAATTCTCCTCAGAAGTACAATGTCATTCTCTGGATACTGAAACTCCATTACTTTTGTTCACATACCATGATATCATTCTTTCTATCATACTCGGAACGGAGAAGATGGAACATAACTTGTTTCAATATGTCAGATGATAGTTTGTAGTTGCATCAAACTCAACCACTGTAGCATGAACCATACAACTATATTAGTTTTTCCCTTTCTATAAAAGGAAAGACACCTGCTAATCATTAGGAGAAAGAATGGTGTGACTTGAAATAATTAGCAAAATCACTACCTTCCTTCCTTAAACATGGCTAGAAAACATGTATGATGCTAGCGAAGCAGAAAGCTCAAAAGCTGTTTATGTCAACAGCATCAAGAACCATTCCAGAATAGCATGGGACACTTGAGATCAAAACGTTGTACATCTTGAGCCATTAAACCAGACAGGCTGTTATTGATGTGTTTGTGGGGAAACAATATTCCAGATGAGAGAATTAATAGGACAGATAATGAATAATGTTTTCTGAATTTTTTTGTTAGTCGAATAAAACTTCCCTGCGTGGATTATGATTCTTGTTATTTCAGTTTTATAGGACTTTTGCTATTCTAAGTTGTTAGGACTCTTGCTACTGTAACCCTCTATTTAACAGAGTTGACGTTATTAATAAAATAGATTGGATTTTATCAAGTTACAAAGAGTTGGAACTTTCTCAAACAAGTTCCCAGGTCTGCAATTCCCTAAATGAATTGTAAAATTCAGCAATCATAGGCAAGTCAAGGAACAAGAACAAGGGCTTAGACCTGCATGTTGGGCCTGACTTTCAAGTTAGTCGTCCAGCGACTCGATCCAGAATTAGGGACCTTAACAATTTGGTATCAGGGCTTGTAACTATGGACGAAAATACTGTGGAAGCAAAGCTGCGAAGTCTTTTACAGGAAGCCCAAACTCAAACTGAAGCAAAAGTAGCAGCTTCAGAAGCAAAGATAGACGCCAAGTTCTAGCAACTATCGCAACAGATTGAAGCCTTACTCCGCACCACGGCGCGTGCAAAGGGAGTTGAAGTTAGAGACAACAGTGCTGCTTCTGTCCAGCGAACCAATAATGTAGGTGAACAGCTAGATGTGCGTCTCAGAGGAAGAAACAACAACAGTAACTATGGTACTGATGACAACATCGGAGGAAGAGGTATAGTTCCCAGATACACTAAATTAGACTTTCCTACTTATGATGGAAGTGAAGATCCTCTTATTTGGCTTCACCGTTGTGAGAAGTTCTTCGCTAACCAGCGTACAATCAACCAAGAAAAAGTAGGTTTAGCCGCTTTTCACATGATAGGGGAGGCGCAATTGTGGGTTTATCAACTGGAACAGGAGGAACCCAATTTAACTTGGGGTGTCTTCAAAGAATATTGTACTCTCCGTTTTGGTCCACCAATGAAAAGTAATCCATTAGGGGGAATTGATCAACTTGAAACAAACTAGTTCTGTTGAAAATTATCAAAGGAACTTCCGAAAAATGTTAGCTCGTGCATCATCTGTATGTATAGACCAGCAAGTGGATATGTTTACAGCTGGTTTAGTTGATTTGATTCGTCTTGATGTTGAATTGCACAACCCATCTAACTTAGTACAAGCAATGAGTCTTGCGAGAGCATTTGAGGGGAAGATACAAATTTCTTCTAGCACACAAAGGGGCTATGGTTCAACCTCAAACGTTAGTGTAAAAGCGGCCGCTACAACAGCGACTCGGAGTGCTACAGTAACTGCTTCTAATCCTTTTGTTAAAAGGTTGACTCGCGCTGAGATGGCTGCCCAACGTGCAAAGGGGTTATGCTACAACTGTGATGATCTTTATGTTACAGGCCATCAGTGCAAAAAGTTATTCTGGCTGGAAATAGAGGATGGGGAATTTGATGACGTAACAACGGATAGCGGAGAACCTGCCATCTCACTCCATGATATCACAGGCAAACAACATGCAAATACTATGCAGTTGGAAGTTTTAATTGATAAAAAGTTGTTGCTTAGCTTAGTGGATTCGGGTAGTACACACAACTTTATTAGCTCAACGGCAGCCCAGCGCTTAGATTTGCCTATCCAACATCGAGGAAATCTCTATGTATCAGTGGAAAATGGCGAGAAGATTTCCAGTTTGGGCATTTGCACAGCAGTGCAATTGTGTGTAACTATCAATTCCTTCAGTGTTGATTTATATGTGATTCCTTTGGATGCTTTTGATATTGTCCTAGGTATCAAATGGCTACAAACACTAGACCCTATTCTGTGGGATTTTGCCTTACGGCCCTATCGCTACCCTCACTTTCAGAAAGATGAGATTGAGAAACAATGTGAGCAAATGCTTCAGCAAGGCATTATTCGACCAAGTCGTTCTCCATTCTTATCACCTGTATTGCTAGTCCGGAAACATGATGGAACATGGCGCTTTTGTGTGGATTATATGGAGCTAAATGCTAAAACAGTAAAAGACAAATTCCCTATTCCAGTAGTGGAGGAGTTACTTGAAGAATTGCACGGGACACACTTTTTCACCAAGCTTGATCTTCGCTCTGGTTATCATCAAGTCCGCATGGATTCTATGGATGTTGAGAAGACGGCTTTCAGAACACATCATGGTCATTTCGAGTTCCTTGTCATGCCATTCGGATTGACGAATGCTCCTTCTACCTTTCAAGCTTTGATGAATGAGGTATCCGGGAGTACCTAAGTCAATTTGTGCTTGTATTTTTTGATGACATACTTGTGTATAGCAAGACTTGGAAGGATCATTTGTCACACATGCGAATCATCTTTGAGTTGCTCCAAGCTCATCGCCTTTATTTAAAAAAATCCAAATGTTCCTTTGGCGAAAAACAAGTAGCTTATCTGGGCCACGTAGTCTCAAACATAGGTGTCTACTGATGCTAGCAAAATCGAGGCCGTGGTGGATTGACCTCAACCACAATCAACAACAGCGTTGCGTGGTTTCTTAGGATTGACAGAATATTACCGTAAATTCATTCAGAATTACGGTTTGATTGCTGCCCCCTTAACAAGTATGCTTCAGCGGCATTCTTTTAAGTGGAACGATGATGCCCTTGCTTCTTTTGAAGCTCTTAAAAAAGTCATTAGTTTCTGCCCCGGTGTTACAGTTGCCAAACTTTAAAGAAGAATTTGTTGTTGAGTGTGATGCTTCGAGTGTTGGAATAGGAGCAATCCTTCAACAGCAAGGACATCCAATTGCTTTTTTCGGTCGTAAGCTAGCTGACTGAAACTTGAAACGTCCAGCTTATGAATGGGAATTGATAGGCTTGACAAAGGCAGTTCAACATTGGAGGCCTTATCTACGGGGTCGAGCCTTTCTGCTTCGGACGGATCACTACAGCCTTAAATACTTGCTACATCAACGTCTTACTACTTCTCCTCAACAACATCGGCTTAACAAGTTGATGGGGTTTGATTTTCGGGTGGAATACAAGGCTGGGCGATTGAATACTGCTGCAGATACACTATCGCGGCGAGAAGAGGCTGAAGATATATTATTTGCTATTTCTCAGCCAGAAGTTTTGATATTTGAGGAAGTTCGGGAAGAAGTCAAGCAGTCACCCATTCTTCAGGAACTTCAAGCTAAAATTGCACGGGGAGAGATGGGGGAGAGATGGATGCTGATTGGGTGTTTCGAGATGGGTTGTTGTTCTTTAAAGACA